>NC_090653.1:65349755-65649755 GCF_040937935.1 Hyperolius riggenbachi
GGTGGACGAACGGTGGGAGCGGAGCAGACCCAACGAGCCTGACCGGGAGGCACGGGGGTGAGCCCGTTCTTAAACCTCTGAGCGCTGTATCTGACCCTACAGATTGTGAGTGCATTTTTATAATTAAACTTATCTTTTATCAAATGGAACTGTGCTATGTGAGCTTCTCTCATCCAATGAGGTACATATGACAACTTAGACCAGCAGTAATAGGAAGAAGGGGTAATGGAGCTGAGATACTGATCGTGGAGGACAACACATGAGCGATCGTATGACCAGTCTAGCAGTGGTCAATTGGACAGGGTGAGTGCAATCATTTATATGAAGCCTGCTGATGTTTATATGCATGGTAGAGCGCTATCTACTATACTAAAGGTGATTAAAAATTTGCCAACTTTAATGGTTAATAGCAAAGCCCCCTTAAATGCTAGGAACACCAAATTTGCCAGATATGTTATCTAGTTCAGGACCGCGTCACGCTGATGGGCGTGCACACGGCGGTAGCCCCAGGACCGCCTAACGCCGATTGGCATAAAGTCCTGTAGCTGGCTTTTGCAGGAGATCGCACGCTCCACCTTTAGTCTCCCAGCGGCGATCGCCGCTTAGAGACTGTTAGACGGCGAAACCGCCATCTTATTAGGCTGTACAGTGCTGCAATCTAAGACAGCGCTGTACTGGGGACAGCCGTGTGACACGACTGTCCCCCTGGTAGGCTTGGGGGTGATACGCTATCATAGGCTGAAGCCTATGACAGCCGATCTCAGTGATTGGCTGGAGGGGGGAGGGAGGGAGCTAGGGAAAATGAATAAAAAAAAATAGCTAATTTTATTTAAAAAATAAAGAAATAAATATTGATTTAAAAAAAAAAAAAAACATTGGGGGAGCGATCAGACCCCACCAACAGAAAGCTCTGTTGATGGGGAGAAAAGGGGGGGGGGGGGAATCACTTGTGTGCTGAGTTGTGCAGCCCTGCAAAGAGCCCTTAAAGCTGCAGTGCCCATTTTTGTGAAAAATGGCCTGGTCTTTGGGGGGGGGGGGGGGGGGGGTAAAGCCTGTGGTCCTGGAGAGGTTAACAAGAACAGTAGGAACAAGTGAAAAAGAACATTTTTCAAAAAGACCTTATAGCTTTTGAGAAAATCGATTTTAAAATTTCAAAGGAAGAAGTCATACACGTAAATGCAGTAAATACATAAATGAGTAGCTCGTGATCACGAGTCGGGTAACAAGTGCAATCACGAGTGCATTCGTGATTGGCATTTGTGATCGAGAGCCGATTACTAATGCCAATTACGACCCCGTGATCACAAAAATCAGTTTGTGATCACAAGTTACTTGTGATCACCAGTTACTTGTGATCATGACCTTGTGATGAGCACCCCTGATAATCTGCATGCTTGTTTATGCTGTGATTCAGACACTACAGCAGCCATATAGGCCAGCAGGGCTGCCAGGACACTGCATTGTCTCAACAATCTAAATTCCCAGCAGTTTAGGTTACCTGTTCTCTTCTGGGATATGGAGAGCCATCATCATCAGTGGATCTGAGCACTCTACACTCCAGCCATGCCGATCGCTGACCTTTTCAGATTCCACCCCTAAGAAATCATTTGGCATCCGGCTCCACACCACAGGTGTCAGAATCTGCACATCCAAGCGTGGTGGGCACTGTGGCACAGTGTTCTTGTTTTCACTACGGAACATGGCAGCTGAGATGGGCATGATATTCTGCAAGGGGATGAAGGTTTTTATTTGAGTCCAATACACAAATGTAAGGCACAGAATAGGCGTATTAACACATTTTGTCTACCTTAAGCTTTCCCAATTCAAACTGGAATAATGTCTGGCTCAAAGGATTGACGAAGACGGCCGGGAAGAGTTTCGTATTTGGCTCAACCTATGGAGAAGCATTACAAAGACTAAGAAAAAAAGCAGCTCACTCTACAAAGCATGATTAAGTTATTACTACAGATCATTATATGGTCAGAAAACAGAAAGAATCAGATTGTGATCACAACTTTTATCATTCAAGCTTAATACATGTTTCCAAAAAGATGTACTTTGACAATTGATTTAAAGACTGAGAAGGTTGTGAATGTCTGGTGGTATGTGGAGGAGAGGAAGGAAAGCAAAGCAGCATGAGAAAAGTCCTGGAGTTGTGGGTGAGTGGCAATTAGGGAAGGAGAAGAAAGAAGTGCACGAGAAAAGAGAATTTTGTTCTGGGTGTGTATAAGGAAAGCAAAGAATAGATATATGCAGATGTCAGATTATTCAGAACCTTAGGTTTGAACTAGGTTTCTGATGAGTTGATAACAGTGAGGAGCCAGAGCAAAAAGGTATAGACCAATCAAAATAGTGAAAGAAGGGAGTATTACTCAGGCTTCACCATTCATAGCTTGTGAAGCAGAGACATTGGTAGACCAGTAAGGACTGGAGCACTTTGCCTCTAGGGGCCTAACCACATATGTACATAATGTATACACGGAGATACAGTGGCTTGCAAAAGTATTCGGCCCCCTTGAAGTTTTCCACATTTTGTCACATTACTGCCACAAACATGAATCAATTTTATTGGAATTCCACGTGAAAGACCAATACAAAGTGGTGTACACGTGAGAAGTGGAACGAAAATCATACAGAATTCCAAACATTTTTTACAAATAAATAACTGCAAAGTGGGGTGTGCATAATTATTCGGCCCCCTGAGTCAATACTTTGTAGAACCACCTTTTTCTGCAATTACAGCTGCCATTCTTTTAGGGTATGTCTCTACCAGCTTTGCACATCTAGAGACTGAAATCCTTGGCCATTCTTCTTTGCAAACAGCTCCAGCTCAGTCAGATTAGATGGACAGCGTTGGTGAACAGCAGTTTTCAGATCTTGCCACAGATTCTCGATTGGATTTAGATCTGGACTTTGTCTGGGCCACTCTAACACATGGATATGTTTTTTTTACACCATTCCATTGTTGCCCTTTCTTTATGTTTAGGGTTGTTGTCCTGCTGGAAGGTGAACCTCCACCCCAGTCTCAAGTCTTTTGCAGACTCCAAGATGTTTTCTTCCAAGATTGCCCTGTATTTGGCTACATACATCTTCCCATCAACTCTGACCAGCTCCCCTGTCCCTGCTGAAAAGAAGCACCCCCAGAGCATGATGCTGCCACCACCATATGTGACAGTGGGGATGGTGTGTTCAGAGTGATGTGCAGTGTTGGTTTTCCGTCATACATCACGTTTTGCATTTTGGCCAAAAAGTTCCATTTTGGTCTTATCTGACCGGAGCACCTTCTTCCACGTTTGCTGTGTCCCCCACATGGCTTGTGGCAAACTGCAAACGGGATTTCCTATGCTTTTCTGTTCACAATGGCTTTCTTCTTGCCACTCTTCCATAAAGGCCAACTTTGTGCAGTGCACGACTAATAGTTGTCCTATGGACAGATTCCCCCACCTGAGCTGTAGATCTCTGCAGCTCGTCCAGAGTCACCATGGGCCTCTTGACTGCATTTCTGATCAGCACTCTCCTTGTTCGGCCTGTGAGTTTAGGTGGACGGCCTTGCAGACGCGTATCTACAGGCGTGCACATAGGGCAGCTGCTATAGGCGCCCCTTGCCGCTCACCTGGGGGGGGCGCATGTCTGAACAAATAAATCACCCCCCTCCAAGTCCGAGCACCTCCTCATGCTTCTTCCCACAATCCGCAGCCGCCAGCGCTGTACCGCTATGCTGCCCTGCCCGGAGGAGAAACACTTACAGTGTCGCACAACATCCTGTAAGCTTCTTTCGTTGTCCTGGCAACATCGGCAAATTCGAGCACAGTATGCAGAAGTGGCTTCCCTTCCTTCCTCCTCTCTCCAGGAAGCCCCGCAGACAAGCAGTGGAACGTAGGGAAGGACAGAGCAGAACACGTGACGTCACCTCCTTCCCCGCTGGACTGTTCAGTGACTTGCTGAAGTTTGTAAGCTGCTGCAAGAATCAGGGTAACGGGACAATGATTGCCATACCAGCCCAGAGTGTAGCCTGTAATTATCTGCTCAGCAGGCTGTCTGTGAGGCTTCACGAGTGATTGGGCTGATATCCCCCTCTCATCACTGTCCCTTGGAGGGGCCGCAGGTACTTAACACCCACTCACAGTCATTCAAAACTTTTATTGCACACAGAGTTAATTTGTTTCACCACACTGTGTGCTAAGACTGTTTGCATCCACAGCAGTACGTTTAACTCTTTAGTGTCTAATTTCTTTTCCACTGGGGCTACTGGACTGGCCCTTATAAATCCAGGACAGCTTACTATTTCATCTCAGAGCTGAAGCTAAGTTAGAAATCAAACTATAAGGTAGAGATGAACTGTAATAACCCATTATTATAAAATATGTTCTGCAGTGCAACAGCAGCTGCTGGCCACTAGAGATGTCGGCGAACGGTTCGGGAACCATTCGCCGGCGAACCCCTCACCCTGTACTACTTCCCGGTTGCTATGACCTGGAGTAGTACGGCTGCGCTGGGCCGGCGGTGCGCGTCTTTGATTGTGCGCCTGTTGCCGGGCACTTTCTGCGCATGTGCGTGATGTCATGCTCATGCGCAGAGAGTGCCCGGCAATAGGCGCACAATCAAAGACGCGCACTGCCAGCCCAGCGCAGCCGTACTACTCTGGGTCATAGCAACCCGGAAGTAGTAAATGGTTGGCCTACATCCCTACTGGCCACTACTTTCCCTCAGTCCCACATTTTATTTCAGTTACAATTTCCATGCTATAGCAGGCCCAGGCTTTCCCACATTTTAATTCTTACTATTTCCATCCATTCTTCCACAGGCCACTGCTTTCCAATAAGTTCTTCTGGGATTTTCCCAGAAATGAAATTCTTTGGGTAAGCACTGCAGTGGATTGCTGTAGAATGGATGGAAGTTTGTAAGAACTACTGAAATGTGAGTAAGCATGAGCCTGCTGTAGTATGGAAATTATAAATGTGTGTGTCCTAAGGTTCCTTGCAGTTGAAAATAATTGTTCACGTGATGTATTTTACTTACCTGGGGCTTCCGCCAGAATCCACGCCCTGAAGTCTTGTAGTTCTCTCGCTCTCCCAGTCGCCATCCTTAATTTGCTGTGTGGCCCTGTAAACTGTATACCCTACTGCGCATGTGTTGGCTTGGTGGCGAGGCACTTTGATTGCACCCCTGTAAAGCGCTATGTACGGGTGCAGAATGCTCCCAGCAACAGGAGTGCAATCAAGTAGGCATGCCGCCAGGCTAGTGCATGGGTTAGTATTGCATGACCTAGCTAAGTCACACACCTTACTGGGCCACGGCGGACCAAGGATGAAGACCAGTAGGTCAGTGAGGAAACTACGAGATTGCGGAGGCCCCAGGTAAGTGAAAGAGTGTGTTATCTGGTGTTATGGAGGGGCGCAATTTCAGTGCTTGCCATAGGCACTATTTTCCCTAGATACGCCTCTGCGGCCTTGTCTTGGTAGGTTTACAGTTGTGCCTCCTTCCATTTCTGAATGATTGCTTGAACGGTGCTCCATGGGATGTTCAAGGCTTTGGAAATCTTTTTGTAGCCTAAGTCTGCTTTAAATTTCTCAATAACTTTATCCAAATGGAAGATAATGTGTAGCACTTCCTCTTAGCTGTCAATAGTTTGACGTGCAAGGCCAAGATCCAGCAGCACTCCAGATCACACTGCATGAAGTAGAAAGGCAGCCGGCACCATCCAGTTCAGTAATGCTCTTTTATGGAAGTAAAAACATCTCAGCAGATAACAGCGACGTTTCGAGGAAACCACCTCTTTATCAAGCTCATGTTGAAAGTATGTCACATATAAATCATTCGAACACAGGTTTATATACTAAGCATGATTATGCAGCAGCCAATCATACACAATTACCCTTCTGCCCAATCATAATAGTCCGTGAATTGCCGGACCTGATGGGGAACTTAGTGGTTGCTGCCTCATAGGTGCATTCAAATGGAGTCCCCCCCCCCCTCCCCAAACACCCACCTTGGTAACATGCAATCAGAGAACGTCTAGTGGAGCAAGCAGTTCCATATCATTTTGTGCAGGCCAAACACCACGTAAGTCAATTAAGATTTATGGTAATAGAGCGGGTGGCCCCTTTGAGGAGAGGGGGTGATCGAGTTAAGAGTCTACTTTGGAGAGAGGCATTTTGGATTAAAAAGCTGGATACAATGGAGCCTCGGGGACTTAATAGAGAACTTGATTTATTACCTTTTATTTAGTGATTTGTTCCCAGGAGGCTCCATTGTATCCAGCTGAATGCTAGAGCATTATATTATCTATGGGGTCTTGACTGTTCTGATCTATTAATATCAGAGGCAGGTTTTTTTTATGTTTTAAACCCTTCCAATGGGCAGGTGTGTCCCCTACATTCAACAGTCACCAATCATTTTGATAAGCAACAGTTCATTTGGTCTGTTTTGGCGCAAACGCTTGCAAGATAGCTACACCCCATGGAAATTAATGGGGGGGATCAGCAAAGACCCTTGCTACAGTTTTGCAGTCAATTGATGGTACACTTTGCTGTTAACTTTAAAGGATACCACAACTGAAATGTGACATAATGAGATATACATGTGTATGTACAGTGCCTAGCACACAGATAACTATGCTGTGTTCCTTTTTTTCTTTCTCTGCCTGAAAGAGTTAAATATCAGATATGTAAGTGGCTGACTCAGTCCTGACTCAGACAGGAAGTGACTACAGTGTGACCCTCACTGATAAGAAATTCCCCTTTTTTACCTCTTTCTTGCTCTCAGAAGCCATTTTCTGCTAGGAAAGTGTTTTATAGTTGGGATTTCTTATCAGTGAGGGTCACACTGTAGTCACTTCCTGTCTGAGTCAGGACTGAGTCAGCCACTTACATACCTGATATTTAACTCTTTCAGGCAGAGAAAGAAAAAAAGGAACACAGCATAGTTATCTGTGTGCTAGGCACTGTACATACACATGTCTATCTCATTATGTCACATTTCAGTTGTGGTATCCTTTAACAAACCCATGACTGTTGTGTTCGACACACTTTATTTTTAAGTAAACCCTCTTATGAATTGAGAGTATATACAGTGTTTCTACTCATAAAGGGGAACAAGGAGACTGACATATATCTCATATATCTC
This sequence comes from Hyperolius riggenbachi, assembly GCF_040937935.1. Taxonomy (NCBI): domain Eukaryota; kingdom Metazoa; phylum Chordata; class Amphibia; order Anura; family Hyperoliidae; genus Hyperolius; species Hyperolius riggenbachi. The sequence continues at coordinate 65,356,881 of NC_090653.1, forward strand.
CAGACGCGTATCTACAGGCGTGCACATAGGGCAGCTGCTATAGGCGCCCCTTGCCGCTCACCTGGGGGGGGCGCATGTCTGAACAAATAAATCACCCCCCTCCAAGTCCGAGCACCTCCTCATGCTTCTTCCCACAATCCGCAGCCGCCAGCGCTGTACCGCTATGCTGCCCTGCCCGGAGGAGAAACACTTACAGTGTCGCACAACATCCTGTAAGCTTCTTTCGTTGTCCTGGCAACATCGGCAAATTCGAGCACAGTATGCAGAAGTGGCTTCCCTTCCTTCCTCCTCTCTCCAGGAAGCCCCGCAGACAAGCAGTGGAACGTAGGGAAGGACAGAGCAGAACACGTGACGTCACCTCCTTCCCCGCTGGACTGTTCAGTGACTTGCTGAAGTTTGTAAGCTGCTGCAAGAATCAGGGTAACGGGACAATGATTGCCATACCAGCCCAGAGTGTAGCCTGTAATTATCTGCTCAGCAGGCTGTCTGTGAGGCTTCACGAGTGATTGGGCTGATATCCCCCTCTCATCACTGTCCCTTGGAGGGGCCGCAGGTACTTAACACCCACTCACAGTCATTCAAAACTTTTATTGCACACAGAGTTAATTTGTTTCACCACACTGTGTGCTAAGACTGTTTGCATCCACAGCAGTACGTTTAACTCTTTAGTGTCTAATTTCTTTTCCACTGGGGCTACTGGACTGGCCCTTATAAATCCAGGACAGCTTACTATTTCATCTCAGAGCTGAAGCTAAGTTAGAAATCAAACTATAAGGTAGAGATGAACTGTAATAACCCATTATTATAAAATATGTTCTGCAGTGCAACAGCAGCTGCTGGCCACTAGAGATGTCGGCGAACGGTTCGGGAACCATTCGCCGGCGAACCCCTCACCCTGTACTACTTCCCGGTTGCTATGACCTGGAGTAGTACGGCTGCGCTGGGCCGGCGGTGCGCGTCTTTGATTGTGCGCCTGTTGCCGGGCACTTTCTGCGCATGTGCGTGATGTCATGCTCATGCGCAGAGAGTGCCCGGCAATAGGCGCACAATCAAAGACGCGCACTGCCAGCCCAGCGCAGCCGTACTACTCTGGGTCATAGCAACCCGGAAGTAGTAAATGGTTGGCCTACATCCCTACTGGCCACTACTTTCCCTCAGTCCCACATTTTATTTCAGTTACAATTTCCATGCTATAGCAGGCCCAGGCTTTCCCACATTTTAATTCTTACTATTTCCATCCATTCTTCCACAGGCCACTGCTTTCCAATAAGTTCTTCTGGGATTTTCCCAGAAATGAAATTCTTTGGGTAAGCACTGCAGTGGATTGCTGTAGAATGGATGGAAGTTTGTAAGAACTACTGAAATGTGAGTAAGCATGAGCCTGCTGTAGTATGGAAATTATAAATGTGTGTGTCCTAAGGTTCCTTGCAGTTGAAAATAATTGTTCACGTGATGTATTTTACTTACCTGGGGCTTCCGCCAGAATCCACGCCCTGAAGTCTTGTAGTTCTCTCGCTCTCCCAGTCGCCATCCTTAATTTGCTGTGTGGCCCTGTAAACTGTATACCCTACTGCGCATGTGTTGGCTTGGTGGCGAGGCACTTTGATTGCACCCCTGTAAAGCGCTATGTACGGGTGCAGAATGCTCCCAGCAACAGGAGTGCAATCAAGTAGGCATGCCGCCAGGCTAGTGCATGGGTTAGTATTGCATGACCTAGCTAAGTCACACACCTTACTGGGCCACGGCGGACCAAGGATGAAGACCAGTAGGTCAGTGAGGAAACTACGAGATTGCGGAGGCCCCAGGTAAGTGAAAGAGTGTGTTATCTGGTGTTATGGAGGGGCGCAATTTCAGTGCTTGCCATAGGCACTATTTTCCCTAGATACGCCTCTGCGGCCTTGTCTTGGTAGGTTTACAGTTGTGCCTCCTTCCATTTCTGAATGATTGCTTGAACGGTGCTCCATGGGATGTTCAAGGCTTTGGAAATCTTTTTGTAGCCTAAGTCTGCTTTAAATTTCTCAATAACTTTATCCAAATGGAAGATAATGTGTAGCACTTCCTCTTAGCTGTCAATAGTTTGACGTGCAAGGCCAAGATCCAGCAGCACTCCAGATCACACTGCATGAAGTAAAAAGGCAGCCGGCACCATCCAGTTCAGTAATGCTCTTTTATGGAAGTAAAAACATCTCAGCAGATAACAGCGACGTTTCGAGGAAACCACCTCTTTATCAAGCTCATGTTGAAAGTATGTCACATATAAATCATTCGAACACAGGTTTATATACTAAGCATGATTATGCAGCAGCCAATCATACACAATTACCCTTCTGCCCAATCATAATAGTCCGTGAGTTGCCGGACCTGATGGGGAACTTAGTGGTTGCTGCCTCATAGGTGCATTCAAATGGAGTCCCCCCCCCCCTCCCCAAACACCCACCTTGGTAACATGCAATCAGAGAACGTCTAGTGGAGCAAGCAGTTCCATATCATTTTGTGCAGGCCAAACACCACGTAAGTCAATTAAGATTTATGGTAATAGAGCGGGTGGCCCCTTTGAGGAGAGGGGGTGATCGAGTTAAGAGTCTACTTTGGAGAGAGGCATTTTGGATTAAAAAGCTGGATACAATGGAGCCTCGGGGACTTAATAGAGAACTTGATTTATTACCTTTTATTTAGTGATTTGTTCCCAGGAGGCTCCATTGTATCCAGCTGAATGCTAGAGCATTATATTATCTATGGGGTCTTGACTGTTCTGATCTATTAATATCAGAGGCAGGTTTTTTTTATGTTTTAAACCCTTCCAATGGGCAGGTGTGTCCCCTACATTCAACAGTCACCAATCATTTTGATAAGCAACAGTTCATTTGGTCTGTTTTGGCGCAAACGCTTGCAAGATAGCTACACCCCATGGAAATTAATGGGGGGGATCAGCAAAGACCCTTGCTACAGTTTTGCAGTCAATTGATGGTACACTTTGCTGTTAACTTTAAAGGATACCACAACTGAAATGTGACATAATGAGATATACATGTGTATGTACAGTGCCTAGCACACAGATAACTATGCTGTGTTCCTTTTTTTCTTTCTCTGCCTGAAAGAGTTAAATATCAGATATGTAAGTGGCTGACTCAGTCCTGACTCAGACAGGAAGTGACTACAGTGTGACCCTCACTGATAAGAAATTCCCCTTTTTTACCTCTTTCTTGCTCTCAGAAGCCATTTTCTGCTAGGAAAGTGTTTTATAGTTGGGATTTCTTATCAGTGAGGGTCACACTGTAGTCACTTCCTGTCTGAGTCAGGACTGAGTCAGCCACTTACATACCTGATATTTAACTCTTTCAGGCAGAGAAAGAAAAAAAGGAACACAGCATAGTTATCTGTGTGCTAGGCACTGTACATACACATGTCTATCTCATTATGTCACATTTCAGTTGTGGTATCCTTTAACAAACCCATGACTGTTGTGTTCGACACACTTTATTTTTAAGTAAACCCTCTTATGAATTGAGAGTATATACAGTGTTTCTACTCATAAAGGGGAACAAGGAGACTGACATATATCTCATATATCTCCAGACGCGTATCTACAGGCGTGCACATAGGGCAGCTGCTATAGGCGCCCCTTGCCGCTCACCTGGGGGGGGCGCATGTCTGAACAAATAAATCACCCCCCTCCAAGTCCGAGCACCTCCTCATGCTTCTTCCCACAATCCGCAGCCGCCAGCGCTGTACCGCTATGCTGCCCTGCCCGGAGGAGAAACACTTACAGTGTCGCACAACATCCTGTAAGCTTCTTTCGTTGTCCTGGCAACATCGGCAAATTCGAGCACAGTATGCAGAAGTGGCTTCCCTTCCTTCCTCCTCTCTCCAGGAAGCCCCGCAGACAAGCAGTGGAACGTAGGGAAGGACAGAGCAGAACACGTGACGTCACCTCCTTCCCCGCTGGACTGTTCAGTGACTTGCTGAAGTTTGTAAGCTGCTGCAAGAATCAGGGTAACGGGACAATGATTGCCATACCAGCCCAGAGTGTAGCCTGTAATTATCTGCTCAGCAGGCTGTCTGTGAGGCTTCACGAGTGATTGGGCTGATATCCCCCTCTCATCACTGTCCCTTGGAGGGGCCGCAGGTACTTAACACCCACTCACAGTCATTCAAAACTTTTATTGCACACAGAGTTAATTTGTTTCACCACACTGTGTGCTAAGACTGTTTGCATCCACAGCAGTACGTTTAACTCTTTAGTGTCTAATTTCTTTTCCACTGGGGCTACTGGACTGGCCCTTATAAATCCAGGACAGCTTACTATTTCATCTCAGAGCTGAAGCTAAGTTAGAAATCAAACTATAAGGTAGAGATGAACTGTAATAACCCATTATTATAAAATATGTTCTGCAGTGCAACAGCAGCTGCTGGCCACTAGAGATGTCGGCGAACGGTTCGGGAACCATTCGCCGGCGAACCCCTCACCCTGTACTACTTCCCGGTTGCTATGACCTGGAGTAGTACGGCTGCGCTGGGCCGGCGGTGCGCGTCTTTGATTGTGCGCCTGTTGCCGGGCACTTTCTGCGCATGTGCGTGATGTCATGCTCATGCGCAGAGAGTGCCCGGCAATAGGCGCACAATCAAAGACGCGCACTGCCAGCCCAGCGCAGCCGTACTACTCTGGGTCATAGCAACCCGGAAGTAGTAAATGGTTGGCCTACATCCCTACTGGCCACTACTTTCCCTCAGTCCCACATTTTATTTCAGTTACAATTTCCATGCTATAGCAGGCCCAGGCTTTCCCACATTTTAATTCTTACTATTTCCATCCATTCTTCCACAGGCCACTGCTTTCCAATAAGTTCTTCTGGGATTTTCCCAGAAATGAAATTCTTTGGGTAAGCACTGCAGTGGATTGCTGTAGAATGGATGGAAGTTTGTAAGAACTACTGAAATGTGAGTAAGCATGAGCCTGCTGTAGTATGGAAATTATAAATGTGTGTGTCCTAAGGTTCCTTGCAGTTGAAAATAATTGTTCACGTGATGTATTTTACTTACCTGGGGCTTCCGCCAGAATCCACGCCCTGAAGTCTTGTAGTTCTCTCGCTCTCCCAGTCGCCATCCTTAATTTGCTGTGTGGCCCTGTAAACTGTATACCCTACTGCGCATGTGTTGGCTTGGTGGCGAGGCACTTTGATTGCACCCCTGTAAAGCGCTATGTACGGGTGCAGAATGCTCCCAGCAACAGGAGTGCAATCAAGTAGGCATGCCGCCAGGCTAGTGCATGGGTTAGTATTGCATGACCTAGCTAAGTCACACACCTTACTGGGCCACGGCGGACCAAGGATGAAGACCAGTAGGTCAGTGAGGAAACTACGAGATTGCGGAGGCCCCAGGTAAGTGAAAGAGTGTGTTATCTGGTGTTATGGAGGGGCGCAATTTCAGTGCTTGCCATAGGCACTATTTTCCCTAGATACGCCTCTGCGGCCTTGTCTTGGTAGGTTTACAGTTGTGCCTCCTTCCATTTCTGAATGATTGCTTGAACGGTGCTCCATGGGATGTTCAAGGCTTTGGAAATCTTTTTGTAGCCTAAGTCTGCTTTAAATTTCTCAATAACTTTATCCAAATGGAAGATAATGTGTAGCACTTCCTCTTAGCTGTCAATAGTTTGACGTGCAAGGCCAAGATCCAGCAGCACTCCAGATCACACTGCATGAAGTAGAAAGGCAGCCGGCACCATCCAGTTCAGTAATGCTCTTTTATGGAAGTAAAAACATCTCAGCAGATAACAGCGACGTTTCGAGGAAACCACCTCTTTATCAAGCTCATGTTGAAAGTATGTCACATATAAATCATTCGAACACAGGTTTATATACTAAGCATGATTATGCAGCAGCCAATCATACACAATTACCCTTCTGCCCAATCATAATAGTCCGTGAGTTGCCGGACCTGATGGGGAACTTAGTGGTTGCTGCCTCATAGGTGCATTCAAATGGAGTCCCCCCCCCCCTCCCCAAACACCCACCTTGGTAACATGCAATCAGAGAACGTCTAGTGGAGCAAGCAGTTCCATATCATTTTGTGCAGGCCAAACACCACGTAAGCCAATTAAGATTTATGGTAATAGAGCGGGTGGCCCCTTTGAGGAGAGGGGGTGATCGAGTTAAGAGACTACTTTGGAGAGAGGCATTTTGGATTAAAAAGCTGGATACAATGGAGCCTCGGGGACTTAATAGAGAACTTGATTTATTACCTTTTATTTAGTGATTTGTTCCCAGGAGGCTCCATTGTATCCAGCTGAATGCTAGAGCATTATATTATCTATGGGGTCTTGACTGTTCTGATCTATTAATATCAGAGGCAGGTTTTTTTATGTTTTAAACCCTTCCAATGGGCAGGTGTGTCCCCTACATTCAACAGTCACCAATCATTTTGATAAGGAACAGTTCATTTGGTCTGTTTTGGCGCAAACGCTTGCAAGATAGCTACACCCCATGGAAATTAATGGGGGGGATCAGCAAAGACCCTTGCTACAGTTTTGCAGTCAATTGATGGTACACTTTGCTGTTAACTTTAAAGGATACCACAACTGAAATGTGACATAATGAGATATACATGTGTATGTACAGTGCCTAGCACACAGATAACTATGCTGTGTTCCTTTTTTTCTTTCTCTGCCTGAAAGAGTTAAATATCAGATATGTAAGTGGCTGACTCAGTCCTGACTCAGACAGGAAGTGACTACAGTGTGACCCTCACTGATAAGAAATTCCCCTTTTTTACCTCTTTCTTGCTCTCAGAAGCCATTTTCTGCTAGGAAAGTGTTTTATAGTTGGGATTTCTTATCAGTGAGGGTCACACTGTAGTCACTTCCTGTCTGAGTCAGGACTGAGTCAGCCACTTACATACCTGATATTTAACTCTTTCAGGCAGAGAAAGAAAAAAAGGAACACAGCATAGTTATCTGTGTGCTAGGCACTGTACATACACATGTCTATCTCATTATGTCACATTTCAGTTGTGGTATCCTTTAACAAACCCATGACTGTTGTGTTCGACACACTTTATTTTTAAGTAAACCCTCTTATGAATTGAGAGTATATACAGTGTTTCTACTCATAAAGGGGAACAAGGAGACTGACATATATCTCATATATCTCCAGACGCGTATCTACAGGCGTGCACATAGGGCAGCTGCTATAGGCGCCCCTTGCCGCTCACCTGGGGGGGGCGCATGTCTGAACAAATAAATCACCCCCCTCCAAGTCCGAGCACCTCCTCATGCTTCTTCCCACAATCCGCAGCCGCCAGCGCTGTACCGCTATGCTGCCCTGCCCGGAGGAGAAACACTTACAGTGTCGCACAACATCCTGTAAGCTTCTTTCGTTGTCCTGGCAACATCGGCAAATTCGAGCACAGTATGCAGAAGTGGCTTCCCTTCCTTCCTCCTCTCTCCAGGAAGCCCCGCAGACAAGCAGTGGAACGTAGGGAAGGACAGAGCAGAACACGTGACGTCACCTCCTTCCCCGCTGGACTGTTCAGTGACTTGCTGAAGTTTGTAAGCTGCTGCAAGAATCAGGGTAACGGGACAATGATTGCCATACCAGCCCAGAGTGTAGCCTGTAATTATCTGCTCAGCAGGCTGTCTGTGAGGCTTCACGAGTGATTGGGCTGATATCCCCCTCTCATCACTGTCCCTTGGAGGGGCCGCAGGTACTTAACACCCACTCACAGTCATTCAAAACTTTTATTGCACACAGAGTTAATTTGTTTCACCACACTGTGTGCTAAGACTGTTTGCATCCACAGCAGTACGTTTAACTCTTTAGTGTCTAATTTCTTTTCCACTGGGGCTACTGGACTGGCCCTTATAAATCCAGGACAGCTTACTATTTCATCTCAGAGCTGAAGCTAAGTTAGAAATCAAACTATAAGGTAGAGATGAACTGTAATAACCCATTATTATAAAATATGTTCTGCAGTGCAACAGCAGCTGCTGGCCACTAGAGATGTCGGCGAACGGTTCGGGAACCATTCGCCGGCGAACCCCTCACCCTGTACTACTTCCCGGTTGCTATGACCTGGAGTAGTACGGCTGCGCTGGGCCGGCGGTGCGCGTCTTTGATTGTGCGCCTGTTGCCGGGCACTTTCTGCGCATGTGCGTGATGTCATGCTCATGCGCAGAGAGTGCCCGGCAATAGGCGCACAATCAAAGACGCGCACTGCCAGCCCAGCGCAGCCGTACTACTCTGGGTCATAGCAACCCGGAAGTAGTAAATGGTTGGCCTACATCCCTACTGGCCACTACTTTCCCTCAGTCCCACATTTTATTTCAGTTACAATTTCCATGCTATAGCAGGCCCAGGCTTTCCCACATTTTAATTCTTACTATTTCCATCCATTCTTCCACAGGCCACTGCTTTCCAATAAGTTCTTCTGGGATTTTCCCAGAAATGAAATTCTTTGGGTAAGCACTGCAGTGGATTGCTGTAGAATGGATGGAAGTTTGTAAGAACTACTGAAATGTGAGTAAGCATGAGCCTGCTGTAGTATGGAAATTATAAATGTGTGTGTCCTAAGGTTCCTTGCAGTTGAAAATAATTGTTCACGTGATGTATTTTACTTACCTGGGGCTTCCGCCAGAATCCACGCCCTGAAGTCTTGTAGTTCTCTCGCTCTCCCAGTCGCCATCCTTAATTTGCTGTGTGGCCCTGTAAACTGTATACCCTACTGCGCATGTGTTGGCTTGGTGGCGAGGCACTTTGATTGCACCCCTGTAAAGCGCTATGTACGGGTGCAGAATGCTCCCAGCAACAGGAGTGCAATCAAGTAGGCATGCCGCCAGGCTAGTGCATGGGTTAGTATTGCATGACCTAGCTAAGTCACACACCTTACTGGGCCACGGCGGACCAAGGATGAAGACCAGTAGGTCAGTGAGGAAACTACGAGATTGCGGAGGCCCCAGGTAAGTTAAAGAGTGTGTTATCTGGTGTTATGGAGGGGCGCAATTTCAGTGCTTGCCATAGGCACTATTTTCCCTAGATACGCCTCTGTATATCTCCGTGTATACATTATGTACATATGTGGTTAGGCCCCTAGAGGCAAAGTGCTCCAGTGTTTGTTTACCTAGTACAATTTATTCGGTAGTGCAATATATAGACCAGTAAGGAGGTTGCTAAAGTTGACAAGGCAAGAATTTGCAGCATTCACCAATAACATGGATCAGAAGTGCAACCCGAAATCTCGGGTACCTGCACGAATTCCTAAAAAGAAAATGATGTTGCAATAACCACACACACTGCAGGGGGAAATGGATGCCCTACATACCTGAAAGAATGTGTTCACCTCCTTCCCATTAGCCGTGAAGGTCATAAGTCCCGTTTCCAAGTCAATTAAGCAACCGATCACAAGGTCTTCCTTCCGTACACGAGCCTGCTGAGTGTTGCTGCCGAATTCACCACCCCAAACCATATAGCAGTTGCTGCGCTTAATGCTGAGAAGTGAAAGGATATTATTAATGCTGAGAAGTGAAAGGAAATTAGACAGTGAGGAAAATGATAAAATCATACGCCAAGAATTAAAGGGACTCCGAGCAGTGCAGAAACTATGGAAAGATGCATATCATTTTAAAGCTCTCTTTCTCCTCTTTCCAATCATATATAAATCGCCGCCCTATGCCTTTTAGTTTTCGCTATTTTCGCGATTGAAATTGCCACGGCAGCGACGATTTAGGGGTCGTCAGAAAGAGGAGAAAGAGAGCTTTAAAATGATATCCATCTTTCCATAGTTACATTGTATTACACAGGGGGACTTTTTCCTAAAGTCAGCAGCTCCATTCTGCTGAATGGAGCTGCTGACACTGGGGAAAGTGTCGTCCTGTGTAATACAATATAACTATGGAAAGATGGATATCATTTTAAAACTCTCTTTCTCCTCTGACGACCCCTAAATTGTCGCCCTACACCATTTCGTTTTCTCTATTTTCGTGATCGAAATTGCGGCTGCAGCAATTTCAATCGCAAAAATAGCAAAAAATAAAAGGCGTAGGGTGGCGGTTTATATATCATTGGAAAGAGGAGAAAGAGAGCTTTAAAATGATATGCATCTTTCCAAAGTTTTTGCACTGCTCGGAGTCCCTTTAAGCAATTATTCAAAAAAATGTTATTTGCTGGAGTTTATTCTTATGACAAGTAGGCAAATAAGAACTAATTAGACAGTATCCTTCCAGAGGTCTTCTTGGAAAAATCCATCCACAAAACACTAAAGGGATACCACATACAATTCAACCAAATCATATAATGTTTAGGTTTATGGAATAAAATGATACATTTGATAGCTTTGACTCCATTTGGACTTAAATTACCTTCATGTATATATTCAAGTGTGGTCTAAACTGGGAAAGCCCTAAAGGGGTGGGTGTGGGTGGCCATCATGATCTTCCCATCATGGTCTTCACACCTGCATAGCTACGAAAACACCTGATCTGAAGAATAGTCCCCTGCATCGGAGGGAGGGAAGGTTAGTAGTTGGGGGGCCCCCACAGCTTTGGCACCCGATTGCAGGGGCCGCTCCCCTCTAGTAAAGCCCGTATATGTGTGCGGGCTATATATGTATATGATTCTCAGATATTTCCTCCTTGATGACTGATTAGAGCGCCCTTGCTATCTTTCTTCTTCTAAGCTGTCAAGGAGATGCCCACCTGGGTCGAAGTGGTGGGTGACCGCGCCTCTCTTCTAACGAAAGGGAGACGTGCTATAATAATTATAGTAGTACATACTTCCACTTCTCCTGTAATGTTAAGTTTGACCTTACCCCTTCCAGCCCCAAAGCTGTTCTTTTAGAGAGGGATGGAAGCATGAACCACTTAACAGATGAGCCATCAGTGATGAAAGAATAGTAAAATGGAGCCTTCCTTGGGAGACCAGTGATAGTACAAAAGCTGGAGAATAGTGGAGAACCTTGAGGAACATAAGTGATACATGAAGCAATAGCGGTTATAAGGCCAGGACTTTATACTTCTTTTTTCCTCTCCCAACCCAGCTTTCTTACACTACTCCCCTTTCATGTGCAGTCACTATATGCGGCAATCCACTCTTCAATTAACAGAAGCTCCTCTCTATCATCTCTAGATCCCTGGAGCAAATTTCATTTAACCACCACTGTGATTCCATATTACAACTTTGTTTTAGCAGTGATACCCTGTGTGTTGGAAAATTTAGATTAATGCTTTGCTGTTCTTCAGTGATATATGTCAGCTGAATAGCGTACTGGTAAGGCTGTTGCATTTGTTGTGGGATTTGAGCCTTTGACCAGGGTTCGACCACGGAGCGCGCCTTAAAGCGGAATATAACCCTGCATTTCAACTTTGCTCTAAAACATTATTTACAGTATATTATATGCAACCAGCATTTTTTTTTTTAAAACCAGCATTGGAAGATTTACACAGGGCTTTAAAGTTCCTGGAGATTTCTGCAGACGCATCCGAAGCTGAAATAGATACATTTTGTTTACATAAATGTATCTAAGTGTTGAATGTTACACACTTTGGCTGTCCTCCAGCTCAGTCAGAGAGAGTGAGTCACATTCAACACTTAGATACATTTATGTAAACAAAATGTAACTATCTGAGTTTCGGATGCGTCTGCAGAAATCTCCAGGAACTTTAAAGCCCTGTGTAACCCTTCCAATGCTGGTCTAGTAAAAAAAAAAATGCTGGTTGCATATAATATACTGTAAATAATGTTTTAGAGCAAAGTTGAAATGCAGGGTTATATTCCGCTTTAAGTGGCTGCTTGATGTAAATGTTTTAAGTCTTGTCCACCACAGTCCATAGGCTAAGGGGGCCTTATATGACAGTACAGAGAGTAATAACATAGTTAATGGGGGGGGGGGGGACATTTTGACAGAGGTTTACATTGTGCTCTGTGGTCAGACTAGTTTTGGTATGGTTAGATGGCATCTGGTTGTAGATCGCACAATTGTTTTCAGTCACATCAGACCTTTGTTTCTCTCCACTCACCTGTTGAAGATGTTTCCTTTATCATCTCCCATAGTGATGGTGGCATTACGGACTTTGACCAGGTCAAAGTTCATATCATAGAGATGGTAATCGGGAGTCACCCATCCTATCCATACTGCAGTGGGTTCCTGTCCAGCAAAGATCCTCACTGAGTAATAATACTGAGAAAAAGAACAGAAAAATACAGGTCAGATATGAACAGATGCCTCCAAAATCTGTGAAATTGCCAAATCAAACCGTGCAAACACCCGAGCAGAAAAATATAAGTGTATGATAAATTCAGCGGGATATCTTCTGCACAACCGACACATGTATAAGCAATGTACAAACAATCTTGCACGGTCTTACGCAGGAGATGAACTTATTTGATTTCATTTCATCTAGGAGCATAAAATAGATGAAACCAAGCTTTGACATGGACTATCTACACCAGGGGTCTCAAACTCAATTTACCTGGGGGCCGCAGGAGGCAAAGTCAGGATGAGGCTGGGCCGCATAAGGAATTTCACAATCGCGGCGCATGGCCGCCTCTGCCCGCCCCTCTCACTCTTCCTTCACAGAGAGGGGCGGGGAGAGGCGGCAATTGACGTCAGGAGGGGCAGAGCTGAAGCTGAAAGCTCTGCCCCTTCCAGGAAATGCTGGTGGATTGCCCCCCGGGCGATTTGGGGGCTCTGCAGCCCTCGTTTAGCGGCGGGGATGCGGCGGATTACTTGGGAGCACTGAAGCGAACTATAAGGAAGCTTTTGCCGGCGAGGGCCACAAAATATTGTATCGAGGGCCGCAAATGGCCCGCAGGCTGCGAGTTTGAGACCCCTGATCTACACAGTACTACAATATGATCTGGAACCTACAATAGTAAAAATTGATACCTGGGTTAAAACTGGGAATTAGAATGTCAGCCTGGCTTCACCCAAAGGAATACCTCTACTCCCACACTCCCGAGTCCCTATAGAACTCCCCCCCATGTATATGATCTAAAGATATGTGGACGTCCTGAAATGCATAAGCAACTGGCCAAAAGAACTGTGATGGCTCATTGCTTTTTACCAATATGGGGTGATAAAGTAGGTTCAGAATGTGCTGCCCAAATGTCTATACAAAATGTATCACTCTAGAAGGAAATCAGTCCTCTTTAGACCATATAAGATCATATAAGATCATTTTATTCCTGCCTTCTTTAACGTGAACCCGAGGTGAGAGTGATATGGAGGCTGTCATATTTATTTCCTTTTAAGCAATATCAGTTGCCTGGCAACCCTCTAAAAATTTTAGCCATAGTCCCTGAACAAGCATGCTTCAGATCAGGTGTTTCTGACAATATTGTCAGATCTGACAAGATTAGCTGCTTGCTTGTTTCTGGTGTAATTCAGACACTACGGCAGCGAAATAGATCAGCATGGCTGTCAGGCCCATTTCCAAGGCCATGTGGACAGTGCGACTGCCCTGAGCACCGGGTGGCGTGGCAGGTGGTGGGAGGGGGGGGTGTGTGCAGTGGCTGGGGAGAGCGGGTGGGCATAGCGCTACAACTCACCTTCCGCAATGCACATTTCTTCAATCACTTTCCTCCCAGGCGTCTGTTGCATTGGTAACATCGCCCCTTGTGATGACGTAACCGCATGTCATCACGGGGAGCGCTGTTACCATCGTCGAGGCAGACACCTGGGTAGAAGGAGCCTATGGCTGGCTATACTGGAAGCACCTATGCCTGGCTATACTGGGAGCACCTATGCCTAGCTACCTATACTTGGAGCATCTATGCCTAGCTACCTATACTGGGCGGGACCTATACTTGGCTAACCGATACTGTGGACACCTATACCTGGCCAGCCTATACTGCATGTACCTATACCTGGGTCCGTGGGGGGAGGGGGTTTAGACCCTCACCCTGGGTGCATTTTTGCCTAGAAACTGCCATGTGCAAGGCCACTAGTATTTTTTAAAAGGTAATAAATATGGCAGCCTCCATATCACTCTTACCTCAGGTTCACTTTAAATCCTGTATTCCTCAAAATCAAACAAAGACAACATCATAGCGCAGACTGTTGTAACATCACTAGAGAGGGTCCCACTCCCCAGTGTAACTAATAGTTTTTATCGGGTCCGTCCCCGACCACCCCTTCACCTTGTGCAAATAGCCCACCTCACTTTCCTGTTATGGCTAGCAAGATCACCCTTTATGATAACTGCTTTGACTGAAAGACAGCACCTGCATATTATCACCACCTAGACTTTCTGCTCACTGCCACCTCCCACTCTGTGTCCGCCGTGGATACCCTCAAAGCAATACAGAGATAGATCATTGCGCAACACACCACTATTGGTGTTGAGCAAACACGCATGGCCAGAGTGACACTAGCACGTGCAGCGTCACCCACCATCAACCAAATACAGGCGCCTGTTTGCTCCCCCTTAGACACTGCTGACCACTCTGACACTGACAGATAGCTATATGCACACTGGCACCTCAGTGCTGCTCCTTAGTCCTGGCACTGCACAACACTCTAGACTTCCACAACATCTCCTCAGTTGTCTCCTCTCCAGACAACTCTGTGTTAACTCCTGCTGGTCTCCAACACACCTCTTAGGAGCAGCAAGCACACCCAGTTTTATCTGGGCACTAAGGAGCCTAAAATAGTGTAAAACCTTATTTAATTTGATGTAGTAAAAAAAAACCTGAAAAAATGGGAAACATTTTTAAAATGGTATGAATCGCTTAATAAAATCAGAGGACGTCTCCTCTGCACATCACATTGGTCAAGTCACGCCTAAGCTCCTCCCAATGCATTTCATCACAGACTCATCAGCCATTTTTGTTTAACCCTTTTTTTTTTTGTACATTATCAATTAGAATTGTTTTAGTTGTTTTTTTTTACAAAATGTTTCACTATTTATTAGCCATGTTGGTGAAGCAGAGTTTGCATATGTTTGAATGCGAGTGTGAGTGGATAATGTAGTGTATCCTCGGACACTATGTTATGTTAATTGTATGTTTCTAGGATCGTTACATATTAAAGAAGAACTTTACAGAGCAGGTGGTTGTATGTTTAGCATTATTACTTAATAGGACTAGCTATACACAATATTAAATAGTCATACTGTTGTGGTGTTCATGATGATTTCTGGATCATCACGGTCATCTGGCACTACTTCCCTCATCAAACGTGGCATGGCTGGGACAACGGGAGGTGGAGAGATAAATGCCGGTCTCTTGGCTTTGAAAAGGAATCTACAAGACACAGCATTCAGTGATGAAACAAACAGAACTATGAACTCACAACTACTTTGTAAAATTGACCATTATTTTCAGTACTCACCCTCGCTTTGCTTTGGGCTTTTCTGTGGTTCCATCTGTCTCATTATCTGGATTTGGTGCTTCCTTGAGAGGTTCCTTAGCTACTTCTTTTTCATTGGTGGCTTCCACTTCTTTGCGGGCAGCAGACTTCTTCAGGACTTCAAAGTCAGAATCCATGTCAACATCTAGCACATCATCTTCAGGTATAGTTAATGTACGTGTGATTGGTGTTGCCCCTGGAGTACACTTGAATGTCTCATAGAATTCCACAGGCATGCTGAGTCTGAAGAAAAGCATGTCAGTATTGCTGTTCTGAGATCCAAAAGTCTTATGGGTGACCTTGAGGCATGGAGGATTGTCTACTGTTCCATCAATTCTCGAGATCTGAAGAATATGAGATTTAAGATAAAACTGTAATATAGGTGGAGACATTGTAACAAAGTTATTGCCATGCTAAATAATAAAACACACTAAAACATCATATCAGCTTTGAATGTCAGTAGTAAGCTTAACCTTACTAAATGATCAAAATCACTAGGGTCTAACATTCCAGCGTTAGGACCCAGAACCATCTCCCAGCTGCAGGGTTTACATCCCTGGATTCCTCATTTAAAGGGGCCCTCTACAGTCTAAATATATAATTCTTTAACAGAAGTAATACTTGTCCTTCACTGTTCCCACTGTGCACCAGTAGAGGTCTCACTAGAGACTGTTTTCAGGCATTTGCCATCTTTACTGCCTCTGACTGCCAATCCTGATGTAATTTGTCATTTCCTCCCTTACTTTTTTTTTCTCCTATAAACTGCACTGTCATATCTAGCTTGCTTTGTAACACAGCATAGATCATATTTCAGCATCTTCTGCAGAGGGGTGGGGTGTATCCCTTCTCAGCCTCTTGTCACACTTAACTTCCCTCAGCCAGTCAGTGAGGAGCAGGGATGTGGGAGGGAAGATAACAAGCTTCCCTCTCCCTGGCAATGCATCAGAATAGAGGCAGGCTGACTGAAAAAAGGGAGGGGCTTTTTTTAATTAATAGAAACAAAAGTAAAAATTGCAGCAGCAATCAAATACCACCAAAAGAAAGCCGTATTTGTGTGAAGAAAAGAGGATAAAATTTAATTTGGGTGCTAAGTTGTATGACCGAGCAATATACCGTTAAATTTGTGAAGTGATGAATTGTAAAAAATCACCTGGGCACTAGGGGAGTATAAATCACTGGTCCTCAAGTGGTTAAACATATTATTTCGGGTGCTTTAATATGGTGTAGATGTGGAGTAAATTAACAAGATTTAACAAGGTTTTGTTACAACCACCATTAAATTAATTAAAAAACAGGACTGCAGTTGAGAAAAACAGAAAACATAGCAAAGCTAAATAATCTAAAGCACAGGTTGGGTTTTAAGGCACATGAGCCTGCAGCTGCACTTGGACTCTGCTTGTAAAGGGATGGACTACTGTATAGGGAAAGAGGGGTCTACTTCCTATGAAGAAAGGAGCCAATGGGTAACTCTGCATGGTGAGCTCCACATAAGGAATGGGGTCTGCAGAATATGGAAGAAGAACGCTGCTATATTTGGAAGTAGGGATGTACAATGCAGTTTGGCCATGGGGGCAAGAAAGTATCAGTCTGGTCCTGGGGGGCATTTGATGACTTTGCTCGGCTCCACAAGGCAGTAAGAAACTGACTGAGACTTTACTTTAGGCACATAACAGCCCAGTGGAAAAAAAACAGCCTCCAGGCTAGGCTAACGAGTAGCTTGAGTATTTCTTTCTGCACTGTGCTTTATAAAACTGCCGTAAACCTGCAAATGAGAATGTCTAGGTGACATTCGAAAGATAAAATATCCTTGGCTGAACTTTCACTTTAAAGTGAACTCAGATAGCTGAGGGGGAATTAGACAGGCTAAAACTCTCTAAATACATACAGGGTGCAGCAATTCTCTGTTTTCTTTCTGTCCTCTGCAAGAGTTCAGCTCCACTTTAAACCACATGTGAATTTCATTACCTCAATGTGGCCATGATCTGGAGGCACATTCACAAACTGAGGAAGACTCTTGCTAAACCAGGTGGTGATTTCTCTCTTCATGTTGATTGCAAATGGCTCAAACCCTTCTTGGAGGCCACAGATAGTAAAAAAGCGAAGGCTGCTCACGTCCTGTCCAAGGTTCAGTCGACCAACTTGGGACATTCCAAGACTGCAGACAGGTATAAAACCTGGAGAAAGAGTGGTCAGGCTTAATTCTACCTACAGCATAAACACAAAAGAAGTAGCCTGCTACCCACCGCAAGTGTTCTCAGAGGATGCAGGTATATTATAGGGAATATTTAAAAGGACTCCGAGCACGTCTCATAGGTATGCTTTTAAGACTCCGACCAGTACTGCAAAGTACTTAAAGATTCATACCTTTCTGTAGCTTGTGCTCTCCTCTTTCATTTGATGCCTGAATAGCTGTTCTACACCAAATAGTTTTTGTTTGATTTCAATTTAAATATCGCGGCTGTCATCTTGGCTATGTTATAACTTCCGAGTCACCCCTGTCTTCTCAGTTAGAGAAGTGCATCACTGAATGAAGCAGGAAGAGGAAGTGACATGCATGGCCATTGCACGAGGCTCCTCCAGAGGGGTCATAGTACGACTTTGTTGGAAGTCGTCTGGCTTAAAGTCATGCCTATGAGAGGTGCCCTTTAAGAAGACATAACACAGTCACTCTATGCACTGGAGTGAAATCATATTTGTCTCTAGGTGATAACCCTTGTCCAGGATTTTTAATTCCTTACTTATTTGTTACTTATTTAATTCACCTCCCTAAGAAAACAAAGGAAACCCTTTATAACCACTTCAGCATCTCACTAAACTATCTCATACTTGCCAACCAGATGGCCTCAACTTCAGGATTTATGTAAACACCCTTTAAGCAGATTCCCAAACTCCACTCCTGCATTAGCCAAGAGCCCGTCTGTCTGGACTGTCCAGAGATGGGGAAATGGAGCCCTAGGAAGCAAGCAGCTTTGGGCCCATCCTTTATGGCCCCTTGGCTTTTTTGGTATGATTTGGTGGGGAATACCATAAGTCAACCCCAAGACTCTTTCCAGGACCTAGGCACTTGCCTAAGTTGCCTTGTGGATTACCCGGCTCTAAGACCGTCCCACATTTTACTAGTGACTCTAGTATTGGAAGAAGGAAAGTAGGTAAGTCTTTTTTTTACCTCACTATCACTTTTTTTCCTGAATTCCCCTTCCCTTTCCCCTTCCCCATCCCTGCCTTTTGTTTTCTCTACTACTCATCCTCTTACATCTTGTTTGTTTATGATGGAAATGAAAGCTACGTGAAAAGAATGCCATGCATCTCTTGCTCTTTGGATTTATTCATTTTACTTTACATATTATGTTGCTATCAGGGCCGGATTTACCATAAGGCACTGTAGGCACGTGCCTACAGGCACCTGATGATGGAAAGGCGGCTGTCTTTCCTCCCTGAGCGCCTCCCTCCATCCTTCCCTATGCAGACTCCTGATGAGAGTGTAAATGAGAGGTTACTCACTCTGCTCTCAGCATTCCACTGAAGAGACCTCCCTTCAGTCAGGGGCACCTCTAGCTACTTAATATTGAAGGTACCTCTAAGGCTACCTACTGCTCCTGTAGCTACCTATGACGGGCAAGGAAAGTAAGGCTGAAACTGACAGCTGGGCCAGCCAGCACACTTGCGGTGCGGTTCAGCTGGGGTATGTAGGTTCATGGAGGGGGGGGGGGAGTGGAAGGTGCCAGGACATCTGTGCTTATAGGCTCCTGTGAGGTAAATCCTGGCCTTTTTGCTATCATCAACTGGCCAACTTAAAGAACCTGATGCAAAGATTGCACCTACCTTCCCCGATTTCTATATCCTTAAAAGCCACATCAGAACCAGAGTCGCTGATGAGCATTTCCCCGTTCAGGGTGAACATGATGTTGTTTTCAGTCAGGTCGATCATACAGCCGACCACATCTCCAGGCTGCCAGTTACGCCCAAATGGTTCACTGCCGATGTGCCAGCGCTGACCCTGTAGAGAGAGACAGAAAAGAGTTGGCGTTTGTAAAATTATATGATCACGTCACTGGGCATCCTGAATGTTCAGCATTCTGGATAACAGCAATATTTCTGCAAAGTCCACATGACGCAGGAGAAGGTGGACTAGACATAGAAAAGTAGTGCTGTCACAGATGGTAGACCAGGCTGAAAGTGTAAAATGAAGGCAGCAAATGGCAGCTGCACACGGAAGAGGGATATAGTTTCTACACCGTTGTGGCACGGTAGTGAAATGAATGTCAGGCTTGCCGTCAGCGCTGGGTCCCACGGTTATAATTTGGGCCAACCTGGGCACTATCTGCACGGAGTTTGTATGTTCTCTCCATGTCTGCGTGGGTTTCCTCCGGGTCCTCTGGTTTTCTCACACACCCCAAAAATATACAGATAAGGGACAGCTAATGACAAAACTATATAGGCACCAAATAAATGGAAAAAAAAAACTGTTGCAAAGAGTGCGTTACCTTCACAAGGAGCAGAGCTAGTTCCTTTACAAGGGCTCTTTCACTCAGCAGTGGACAGCTCCCCATCAACCACCTGTTAGCTGCTCCCATGGATGGGCTGTAGCAAGAAGCTGCAAGCATTTGTCACAGGAAGTGGGGTGACACACATCCTCCGCACGAACACCTCAATGGGTGGCACTTACCTGTTAGCTTCCACAAGTAATGTCTATTAGCGTTTATGTAAAAGCTGCTTTTGTGTTGTTACTGCTGTTGAAGTCTCCTTTTGGCAGAATTATCAACAGAAGCAGTGAGGGCAACTCTTGCTCAGTGGTTGAGCTTTATTCAATAACACACTGCTAAAAAATACAGTGACTTTGGTGAGGTGATGTTTGAGTTGGGAAATGTCTCTATGTAATAGCTTGACTTATGACCTTACTGCCCATCCAGTGACATAGTTATTTGCCAGCAAATGCTGAATATTCCTGCTCATGGCTTGTATAATTTTTTTGTTAAGAATTACACTGTCTGCTGCTGCTATAGTGAGAGAAGGGAGAGGTTGCTGGAGAGATAGGGAAAGCGATAGTTGGGCTCTTGTTAGCTTGCTCCTCGCTGAAATTTGTTGCTGAAAGCACCCCAAAACAGCTATTTTGAGGGCTAATGTTCTTCATATGTTTTTTTTTGACACTGACACTGCATAGATACAGCCCTGTTGCAGCTGTGCCCCTGCTTGCTGACACACTGTATTAGATCAGTGCATTTCTTCCCACTCTATTTGTGTGTTTTAACTTACTAAAGCATAGCTCTCTTTGAGGGTGACACTGCATAGATCAAGCCCACAGACAGTTGCTGCCTGCTTGGTATTTGTAGTCCCGCTGTCTGACAGCACACTGTATTAAACAAGTGGTACAGTACATATCCTTCCACTGCATCTGTGTGACTGCACACTGTATTAGAGCAGTGCATATCTTTCCACTGGATCTGTGTGACAGCACACTGTATTAGAGCAGTGCATATCTTTCCACTGCATCTGTGTGACTGCACACTATATTTTAAGCAGTGCATATATTTCCACTGCATCTGTGTGACTGCACACTGTATTAGACTAGTGCATATCTTTCCACTGTATTTGTGTGACAGCACACTGTATTAGACCAGTGGATACCTCTCTGTGTGCGTTAAAGTACACAGTGCAGTGATGCGCACACACACACACACACACACACACACACACACACACACACACACACACACACACACACACACACACACACACACACACACACACTGTATTTGACACTGAATGCGTTCCTCTTTGTGATTACACACACGGTCTACCACTATTGAATATTGTTAGTAGTACTGCATACCCCCAAATATGGGAAAAATAACAGGCAGAGGCAGGCCACCTCGCAGGTATTTTCGAGGTCGTGCTGGCGTGATTTCGTGCGGCCCTCGACCAAAGTACAGTGCTCAGAAGGCACATACAATCAACCCCCAAGATTCTGAGGACGTGGTTGACTGCCTTAAACAGCACACCACATCTTCTACAGCTTCTGCACAGAACCTCCTTGACGCACCGTCCTCCTCCTGCTCAGCTTCTGGTTTCACACAAAAACTTAACACCTTTACCACTAGCAACCCAGCTGCTCCACTTGATGTGTCAGAGGAGTTATTCACAAATGATGCATTTAGTGATACACTTGGGGCCATCCAGCCAACACTCCCTTCAACGCTTGCTGTTGCCACTACCCGACTACCGACATTCCAAAGATCACCAGTGTGGCATTTTTTTTGTTTGTGTGCCTCTGATACCAGCAATGCCATCTGCAACCTCTGCCAAAAGAAACTGAGTCGTGGGAAGCCCAACACCCAACTAGGGACAATTGCTTTGCGAAGGCACCTGATTGCAAAACACAAACACCAATGGTATGCATGCACACATTAACAAAAGCAGCACACAAATATAAAAAAACTTTGCGGCTGTGGTGCGTTAAATAGTGAGTTTGGTCTGCCAGTGTGAAGCAGTACACTACTTACACTACCTGATCCATGTATACACACGCAAGATGTTTTAAAGCACTTTATGCCTCCAATTTAGGAATGCAATATGATTTCTACCTTTTAGGGATTATAATCCTGCTCTGTGTCAAATCCTTAATTTTCCCAAGGACCTTTGGCATGTATCCCACTCATTCATGCCCCCATTCAGGTGTTAGACCCCTTGAAACATCTTTTCCATCACTTTTGTGGCCAGAAACAGTGTTTGCAGTTTTTAAAGTTCGCCTGCCCATTGAAGTCTATTGCGGTGGCCTTCACAGACTTTTGCGGAAGTTCGCGTCCACGGTCCGCGAACCCAAAATCTGAAGTTCGAGTCATCTCTAGCTGGGTTAGCTCTTCATTCCATGCACTGATTGCAGGAGAAGTGGTGTCTATAACAGACACACCCCTCACTGTATTTAACACAATAACAAAGGTGAATTAAATACACCACCATTCGCATACTGATATTTGTAATTAGCTGCAGTATTAAGTGCATTGGCCTTTTAAAAAAGACAAATGCAAGTGTAACATGCATATCCTTACCCTGCAGCCATTAAAAACATAGGCCAGTTCATCTGCTCCCAGCTCCACATCTGGTCTCACATCAGGCCGAGCCCAGCCCACTCTCATCTCCCCTGTTGTGACCGCTTCAAATTCAAAGTACCACTTCCCTGATTTCACTGCATAGGATTTCTCAGCACGGAATATGCGCATTCTCTCAGCTCGAGGTTTGACGATTCCAGCCTGGCCAGCTGCAGAACAGGAACAGATGGAGATCAGTTTTAGTGTTAAAGGACCACAGAGGTGACATGTGACATGATAAGATAGACATGTGTATGTACAATGCCAAGCACACAAATAACTAGGCTGTGTTCCTTTTTTTTCTTTCTCTGCCTGAAATAGTTAAACATCAGGTATGCAAGTGGCAGTTTCTGTACGGGTCGGGACTGGGTCAGACCAGAGACATAACAAGACTTAACAGGGCCTGCAAAAATGATAGCATGAGGCCCCCTTGGTCTGCAAACCCCATGCAGGTCACGTGATCAGGATCCGGTGAATGGCAGCAGCGAGGAAGCAG
The DNA here is from genome assembly GCF_040937935.1 of Hyperolius riggenbachi. Taxonomy (NCBI): domain Eukaryota; kingdom Metazoa; phylum Chordata; class Amphibia; order Anura; family Hyperoliidae; genus Hyperolius; species Hyperolius riggenbachi. Next base: position 65,379,798 of record NC_090653.1, read on the forward strand.
GAAAACATTACACACACTCCTGCACACGGTTTATGTTAGCAAACAGGGTTTTTTTTTTTCTTCTTTTTGCTAATTGGCTGCACTTGCGGTTGGGGAGAAGGAGGAAGAAGGGCCCCCAAAGCCTCTGGGTCCCCCTGCGATGGCAGCGGTCGCAGGGGTGATGGCTACGCCCATGGGTCAGACTATAGCCTAACCCTCACTAATAAGTCATTATAGCCATAAAATACTTTCCTGCCAGTAAATGGCTTCTGAGAGCAGGAACGAGATAAAAAGGGTCAATAATTCATAGATTTGAGCTCTGGCATACTTCAGTGAAGGTGTCATTGAGCAGAGACAAGGAAACAGTAAAAACATAAAAACTAGATGTAAATATAAAATAATACTGGGGGATATCTAAAAAGTCATTTTTAAGAGAAGAAGGATAGATACAATTGTTTTTCTCAATAATTTATTTTCACCTTGGACGTCCTTTAAGGGTTCATTCACAATGCATATAAGATGTGCACATTACGCGGCAAAACATCCCAAAACAGCTGCTGGACACTGCTAACTAATGTACTGTGCTGCCATTCAGGATGTGTACCCAAAAATCTGTTCATCACACTGGTGGTAATTCAGTAGAAAGTTAATTTCCTTTGCTGAACTGGTTGGCCTAAATTTTATCACATGAGTTAGGCAAAAAATATCTAAAGCTCAACATACAAACATCGATTTTGATCACCCAAACGGGCCCCACCAGGCAGCCATCATGCCCCCTTTGTGTCACCCCAAAAAGTTTAGGCTGGAGCCGCCACTGTGTGTAAACAAGATAGAAATGCTCCTGCTGTATCCAGATGGGAAGCAGATAACTTTCTCTCCTTTATTTGCTCACCAATTACTTAATTAGGAGACAATCTAATAATGTGTCCTGCAGCAGGCAATAATATCCGTTCGCTTCAGTGAGGTGTAATATGAACTGAAATGACATCAGAGTAGTCGCATATGATTCATATATATTTTTGCTATGTTTAAAGAAAACCTGTAACTAAAAAAAGTTCCCCTGGGGGGTACTCACCTCCGGATCCTATTGAGGCTTCCCCCGTCCTCCTCTGTCCCACAGCGGACTCGCTGTGCCCCTACGAACAGCAGGGATGTAAATATTTACCTTACCGGCTCCAGCGCAGGATCGGCTCTCCACTCGGAGATAGGCGGAAATAGCAGATCGCTGTCGGGCCGCTCTACTGCGCTGGAGCAAGTATCCTGTGCAGTAGAGCGGACCCGACAGAGATCGGCTATTTTTGTGCTGAGAGCCGATACTGCGTCACCCGTTGGAGCCAGGGAGGGTAAATATATCAAGCCTTGTCAGGATTGCGGGAGACTTCAGGGGAGCCAGCGTGGATTGCCTGCAGCTACAGGGGAGAGTTAAGCCTCATTGGGAGCCTAAGGCTTCCCCTCCCAAGGTAAGTATCCCCCAGGGGATGTTTTTTTCAGTACAGAGTCTCTTTAATGATAAGGACGAAAATTTAATTTTGAGTGTAATCCCACTTTAAACCTCTCTACTCCCCAGGTTACTTCTGATAGCTCATTGAGTTTGACTAGAATAACACGTGTCTCGTAGACCTTATAGGTGACTGCAACCCCTGCTGCACTCACAGCTTTCCTGGTCAGGTGGCTCGATGTTATAGCCATATCCAATGAGCGTGCGCACAGCTTCACACAGGCTGTCCCTGTTGGTTTTCTTGGTCTTTTCATCCAGCAGACTGTATGGCACCAGACGAGGGTTTCGCCTATTCTTGATGTCCTGGGGCAAATTAGATTTATATATCAGTAAGTTCTGAACAAGACAAGTATTGTTATTTACATTACACTACCTCCTGTTCTTGTTTTTACATTACCTTTTCAGGATAGTTCAACACATTATTAGGCAGGGGTGTTGCCAGGATCCTAAGAGATTTGGGGCACTTTTGGGTGCTCCAGATGAAAAATGGGTGTGACCACACACTAGAATGTGGGTGTGGACATAGGTGGAGCCAAATTTACATGAACTAAACAGTGGTCTAAGTAGGCCTGCCCAGCAAAATGTTGGATGAAGCCCTCTTTCCATTAATACAAAAAGCAAAGTGGGAGGAACTACTCATCTCTTCAATCCGCTCTCCAAGTGTGAAGAGATCCTCTGCAGCTGGCCATTCTCCCTCTCGCATCCGAGAATCAGACACTAGAAACTCTAGCATCTGATTCATTCTCCGTCACTAAGGGGAAAAGCTCGGAAGAGAACATGTCTGGAGAATCTGGAGATCAAGCGGCCAGAGATGAGTACTGCCACCCGCTGCCTGGGGGACATCTGGGGCACTCCAGAATAGATCTGTGGCACGTGCCACTGATCTTTGGGGTTATCAACGCCCCAGTCAATAGGTTAGATGAGGGATTATGGAATATGGCTTTAAATATATCTACATTTCAATATACAGACAGTCCCCTACTTACAAATAACCAGTTACAATATTTTATACATACAAGGTGGTTTTCATATATTCATTATACATTATTACATAATCTTGTTGTTACAGGTTACAGTATTGAATAAACTGTTATAATAAGCAGTTTAAAACACATCCAAAGGGCACTGAAAACAACCAAAAAACATTGTTTATACTATTTTCCAAAACCAGAGTTCTCCGAAGGGAATCATTTCTAAAAGTTTCACCATGTATAACACAGGGTTAAGCCTACAAACAAACTCCCGGAAGGGAACCTGTAAGCAAAGCAGGATCATGCACCAGGTAACTGGGGCCTGGTGGGTATCAAAAGGCCCACCTGACACGTTCTTTGCCCTCTCTCTATTTCATCCATGAGGGGGCACTAAATCTACTACCTTGCCTAGGGCCTATTTACATCTTAATCCATCTCTGCCTGTAAGTAGTGGACCGCATGCACATTACTGTCCTGTACCTGTATTATGCTGTACGTCCATCCTTGCTGCACTCTGTCTCTCGCCCACACATTGTGCCCATTTTCAGCCAGTTTGTCCACCAAAGTGTTCTGAGCTGGTGTCAGCTTGACGTGGGACAGATCAAGGGGTGCTGGTTTGTATCCATTGGACATCATGTACCTTTTTTTTTTATACCAAAAAAGAAAAGTTTATTGTGCAATAGGGCAATACATTATAAAACGGCATTGAGAGGTGCATACAAATTTAGTAATTCATTTTCATAATTTTGGTTCTGTACATTACCACAATGAATTTCAAATTTAAAGTGGATCTGAATTCAGAACTTCCTCTATGCTCTAAAAGTTACGCAACAGCATATTAACATTTAAAGAGACACATAAGCGGAAGAAAAAATATGATATAATGAATTGGTTGTGTAATGCGGATAATTACTAAAGTACTAGAAGCAAAGAAAATATTCTCATATTTTTTATTTTCAGTTATATAGTGTTTTTATAACATTGCATCATTCTCTAATATTTGCAGTTTACACACTACTCAGCATTCTAAATGATTTTTACAGAGCAGGCCAGTGAACATTTGACCTGTCCTGTGCAAAAGAAAAAACAATACAGTGAGTGAGTTGAGATAACAAGCTTCAGAAGACAGAGCTCTCTGTGACTTTGAAAGTTGGGGAGCTCAATGGCTTATTTGCATAGATAACAACTGGAGTTTCTTAACTCTACCTGTACTAGAAACAATATTAGACTTATTTCTCTGCTCCTTTCTTAGCTGTACTACACATACAAATCGTTATATCATGTTTTTTTCGCTTCAGTGTCTCTTTAAAGAAAAACATTTCTTTGATACAAATCCTGCATTAAATCTGCAGGGTGTCTATTTCCTGCTTCCAAGGAAGCAGACATATTGTTAACAGCCTGTGCTTTCAAATGAGCTTATCTGCCGTGACAGTCAGATGAAACAGGGGAGAGATCAAATTACAACTTGTGATTAGACAAAAATGAGGGGGAATTAGCCAGGCTCAAATTCCTAAATATATGCAGGGTGCATTTCTCTATGCTTTCCTTCTGTCCTGTGCAAGAGTTCAGGTCCACTTTAACAACTCAGGTGTAGTTGAAATGCAGACTTTCTGCTTTAATTTAGTGGGGTGAACAAAACCATGGCATTAAAGAGACTCTGTAACAACATTTTTATCCTTATTTCTTCTATCCTATAAGTTCCTATGCCTGTTTTAATGTGGTCTGGCTTACTGCAGCCTTTCCTAGTTGCACAGTGGCTGTGTTATCTCTGTTATATAATCTAATCTTCTTTCCTCTGTCGGCTCTGTCGGGCTCAGGCACTGTGTGCCGTGCTGCTTGTGATTGGATAGAAGCTATACACACCCTCTTCCAGGCCCCCTCCAAGCTCTGTATGACTCACACACTGAGCTACTCTCAGCCTATCACATGCTTTTAGCAGCCATGTCTTTTGTTTGTAAACACTGCCTAAAACTGGCAATTACAAGCCAGGATTGCAGCAGGGAGTGGCAGAAACAGCACAGAGGGGCCCAGGAGAACATAATAAATAGAATGGTATGCTTTTTTATTGTAAGAATTTTAGAGTACAGATTCTCTTTAAAATGTGAGGCAACTACGGTAAACAGTGTTTTTTTTTTTGCTTTTTAACACATTCCCTTCATTTCAGGGACTCACAGGTAATTGGATAATTGACTCAAATGCTATTTCACGGGCAGGTGTGGGTAAGATAATTGTTATGTCATTATAAATTAACCACTTAAGTACCAGTGGTCTCTGCCCCCTTAAAGACCAGAGACAGCTGGTACAAGAAATGGTGGAACAACAACAAATACCGACGAATCGCCGCATATACCCGCCACAATTACCGCCCACATCGTACGCCGGGAACCTCACCTACCCACTCTGATATCTCTATGACGGCAGAGTTCCTGTGAGCCGGTCAGGAGCTGCTTTCATTGGGCTGCTGACCCTGCCTATCAATGTAAGCCAATGGGAGCTGCTTACGTTGATAGACAGGGTCAGGAGCCAATGAAATCAGCTCCTGACCCGCTCACAAGGCTCTGCCGTTATAGAGACAGCAGAGCAAGTAAGCTGAGGCGGGGAGACAGCGGCGAGATCGTCGGGAGCGATGAAAGCAGCGAGAACGCGTGGCGTTGGTGTATTGAAATCTACACCCTGGCAGCCAGATAACCATCAAAACAGGGCGTAGATTTCAATTGGCACAGTCCTTAAGTAGTTAAGTAGATAAAAAGCTTAGAGTGGATTTGAGGTGTGGTGCTTGCATGTGAAAGATTTTGCAGTGCACAGACAACACGCATTCAAAGGAGCTATCCATGCAGGTGAAAGAAGCCATCCTTAAGCTGCAAAAACAGAAGAAAAAAAACACCCGAAAAATTGCTGCAATATTGTGAGTGGCAAAATCTATAGCTTAGTACTTTGATACTTAGCAATGCAAAAAGACCTTAAAGTCCACAGAAGACAACAGTAGTGGATGATCGCAAAATCATTTCAGTTATTTTTTGTATTTTATTAGTTTGGAAAAAAAATCTCCTTGAAGAAAACTCAGGAGAAAAGTTAATAAAATATGGCCCAAAGCTGGATACTCGGGACAGGTCTGAATGAAAAGGAAGTCGGAGGCTTGTGCTGGCCAGGGACATCATGTACCTTTATAGGAAAATCAAATAGATGGATTTCTCCCTGACCACCATTGCTGCGGCACTTGCTTTAGAAATGTGTGCAAGGTAAGCAAAGCTCTTGCCGGTTGCAACCAATGAGGTTCAAGCTGATATTGTCTTATTACAGTGAACAGGATAAAACTGGCTGTCGGCTACAAGAAACTTTGAGGTCCAGTATATAAACCTTCCAGGGTCGTTTTTTTGGCATAGACAAACCAGGCAGATGCCTGGGGCAACAGCTGCTTGAGGGGGCACCATGGAGCTATTTTTAGTAAACTGTGCTTTTATAATGGATACATGGTTATTTTAACACCTCAATGTACTCTACTCATGACATAAAGGTTGCGGGAATAGCATAACAATTAATGACAGGTACTTTTCATGAGCTAATTAAGCTATAACTGTTTTGATTTAGTCTGAATTCATAGTTGAAACTCTCCTGGATTTCCAGGACAATATTTCAACCAACAAAGACACAGGCTTGACAATAACAGCGGCTATTCACTTCTTTTAAGCCCAATCTACACGATACAATTCTTTATACGATTCGAATACGATTCTATTTACGATCCGATTAAATCCAATATGTCCGATCGGGATTCGATTCAATTCGATTTGCCATTGCAAAACAATGGCAAATCGAATTGAATCTAATCGAATCCTGATCGGACATGTTGGATTTAATCGGATCATAAATAGAAGCGTAATCGAATCGTATAAAGAATTGTATCGTGTAGATTGGGCTTAAGTGCTCTTTCACATCTAACAGCCGTTCTCCTGCACGAGTTGAACAGCCTGCAGCGTGTCGTCGGGATGTTGTGGTGTGACGCAATTAGCGGTGGTAGCTATTAATTCACCTGACGGGAAACCGCCGGCTCCTGTGAAAGGTAAAATGAAAGTCTATGGACTTTCATTTTATCTTGGTTAACGCAAAGTTTCGACTTTACACCGCAGAAAGCTCTGGTGTGAAAGAGCCCTCAACATTTATAGGAGGATTTGTTATGTGGCTTGAGTGAGTTTGGCATGGTTATAATACACATATTCTTTATATAGAGCTGTCTTGAGAAACAATATTTTGTATCTAGCCTATCATAACTGCTATCTGCAAAGCCAATTAATGTAAGCTACAGATTTCCTATTCATAAGTTTAGGGGAGATGGAAAGAGGCAACAGTGGGCAGCACGGTGGCGTAGTGGTTAGCTCTCTCGCCTTGCAGCGCTGGGTCCCTGGTTCCAATCCCAGCCAGGGCACTATCTGCAAAGAGTTTGTATGTTCTCTCCGTGTCTGCGTGGGTTTCCTCCGGGCACTCCGGTTTCCTCCCACACTCCAAAAACATACAGATAAGTTAATTGGCACCCCCTAAAATTGTCCCTAGACTGCAGTACTTACACTACATAATATAGACATATGGCAATGGTAGGGATTAGATTGTGAGCTCCTTTGAGGGACAGTTAGTGACAAGACAATATATATATACACTGTACAGCGCTGCATAATATGTCGGCGCTATATAAATACTAAATAATAATAATAATAATAATAACAGCTGCCTTGACTTGGGCGACAAAATAGTCAGAAACGGCCCTGATCCATCCCATCACAGTTCACTTGCTACATAACTTACGTTTTGGGGAGTTTTATCTTCTTCAGGTTTTCTTCAGCTTTCTCATCCGCCATTCCAACATGGCAGCCAAGAGCAAGGAGCGTCCTGCAGAAGGCAGAGGAGAGGTGATATAGGATATACTGTACATTAATAGCATATACAGTATAGTAGCTATTCATTCATTAGGAATAGGCAAATGGCTACAATTGTTTATCTCATTCATTTATTTTCACTTTAGGTTTGCTTTAAATACAGGTCCTCCCTCATGTGAGTTGAGATATTACATAACATTTCAAACTAAGATCTTTCAAGGACCGGCACCACAAAATGTATTTATAGCTCAGTGGATTTTATTGCAGCATAAAACAATACAGAGCAACGACAGAACGCTGTTTCGGCCTATTGGCCTTTGTCAACTTGACATAGGCCAAAACAGTGGGCTGTCGTTGCTCTGTTTTGCTCTACGCTGCGATAAAATCTACTGAGCTATAAATACATTTTGTGGTGCCGGTCCTTGAAAGATCTTTGTTGCATTGACCCCTAGGTACTGGGGTGAGGATCTTGGCACGCTATTTTTGAACAAGTTTTTTGGTGACGCTCTTGGATCCACGTTTCTATAACATTTCAAACTGTGACCCTTGAGTCATACTTAAATACATAAAGCCCCATATGCAATTCACTTTTTCACTTAAGTTTTCTCCTAGGAGATAATGTTTTTATCTTTTATTTAAAATAATTTTTCAGAACCTTATTAAATAACGTAAGTGCCAAAAGTAGGTGAAAAAATAGTATCAAAATTATCCTGCGTATTTTCTTGCTTGCCGGAGGTTCAAAGGGTATTTTATTAACAACTTGTGAAAATATCACCAAGGGAAAACTGAGGAGAAAAAGTGAATTGCATATGGGCCATAGTCTTTATTGTATTTTCAAAGATCTGTAGGTTATTCTGTCTGTCCTAGGATATGAAAGAGAACACCAAAAGTGGTCATGCATGCATAGACTGTCACCCAATGAGGCAAACAGACTGATCCGTCTCTTTTCTGAAACCGATCAAAGAGGGGTCTATTCCTTCCACACACTACACATACAGTAGATTTTCAATAGATTTAGATCAATCAAGATTTTATGTCTGGTCTGACTGACTTTTCAGTCACTTTTAAGCAAAAACAAATTTCCACGAGGATCCATATAGGAATGTTGGTTCGGCATATGGTGCGTACACACGCACTACAAAAGGAAACGACGGGTCCGCCGGACCCTCCCACTGGGCGGTCTTCAGCCGACAGTATGCGCGTGTGTACGCACTGTCGGTGGACTGATAAGGCAGTTTCTGAACGATCCGCTGAGCGGATCGTTCAGAAACAGCCTTATCAGTCCGCCGACAGCGCATACACACGCGCATACTGTCGGCTAAAGACCGCCCAGCGGGAGGGTCCGGCGGACCCATGGTTTCCTTTTGTAGTGCGTCTATATGCACCTATAAGCACAGTTGGGAACAGTCACTCCCATCTCAGTAACAGCTGAGAGTAATGCAAGGAGGTTTTCACATTGAAATGTGTAGAGCTCCAGAAAGGAGCTAAGGAAGCATAAGGTTAATCAAAGGTATGTCTGTGTAGTACAGTTTGGTAATATAGGTGAAATATACAGCTATGATTTGGTAAGGGTTGCCTTTTTTTAGGGAGAGTGGAGATACGCTTTACATACTTCAAGGTCTCTCCAGACATGAGCAGGTTGTAGTTCCTCTCTGGCTCTGGCAGACTGTGGAAGTCTAGGAGACATGGATGTAGTCTTTTGTTATCATCCCGGATCTGTAAAGAGAATCAAGCTGGTGTTAGACAGCTCTGTAAGGGAAACATGACTAAAATAATAGGAGTATTTACAGGGGCGCCTCTAGCCATTTTGTCACTCCAGGCGAGAAAACCTGTGGCGCCCCCCCCCCCCCCCTCCAATCTTCAGCCACACGAAACACCCCCCCCCCCCCCCCCCCCACACACACACACACACACACACACAATATTATACTATATTTTCAATCGTTTTTTTGATCGATTTCTCATAGAAGTGAATGGAAATCGATCGGACAGTAAATCTGAAAAATCTTATTGTGTATTCCCAGCATCACACATCATGGGACTGTTTGTTTACAATAGCATTTAAAGGAGAACTGTAGTGAGAGGTATATGGAGGCTGCCATATTGATTTCTGTTTAAGCAACACCAGTTACCTGGCAGCCCTGCTAAGCTATCTGCCTGCAAAATCACACCAGAAACAAGCATGCAGCTAATCGTGTCAGATCTGACAAAAATGTCAGAAACACCTGATTTGCTGCATGCTTGTTCAGGGTCTAGGGCAAAAAGTATTAGACGTAGATGATCAACAGGATAACCAGGCAACTGGTATTGCTTAAAAGGAAATTAATATGGCAGCCTCTATATACCTCTCACTACAGTTCTCCTTTAAAGTGACCCCAGAGATCACAAATTACAACATTTTTTTACTTACCTGGGGCTTCCTCCAGCCCCATAAGCATGGATGAATCCCTCGTCAGCCTCCCATTGCCCTCTGTTCTGCGGTAATTAGTGCTGACCTTCTGTGTATGCGCAGAAGACCCCGGCAGACATCGCTGAGCCAAATGCCGGAGCTGATTATCGCTAAAACAGAGGACTGCGGGAGGATGGCGAGGGAAGAACCGTGCTTATGGGGGTGGAGGAAACCCAGGGTAAGTAAAAAAAAAAAAACTTTATAAACCGTGATCTCTGGTACACTTTAAAGTGGACCTGAACTCAGAATGTCCTCTCTGCTCTTAAAGATAGGCAACAGCATAATAATTTTTACATTGAACCTGAGATGAGAAGCGTCCCAAGTTCCATACTTACCTGGGGATTCCTTAAAGGAGTTATCCGGGCAAAAATAAGAAAATAAACGCTACTTACCGGGGGCTTCCTCCAGCCCCAAGCGCCCAGCATGTCCCTCGCCGCAGCTCTGCCCGCAGCCGTTCGCCTGCGCAAACGTCGCTGTCAATCACCGCCACGTGGGCCGGAGCGGACTGCGCAGGCGCAGTAGTTCTGTGCCTGCGCAGTCCGCTCCACGTGGCAGTGATTGACAGCGCCGCTCGCGCAGGTGCAGTACAGGCCGACCTGGAGGCCGGCCTGACGTCATTGCTGGGGACCGGGACAGAGCTGCAACGAACGGCTGCGGGGAGAGCTGCGGCGAGGAACATGCTGGGAGCTTGGGGCTGGAGGAAGCCCCCGGTAAGTAGCGTTTATTTTCTTTTTTTTGGCCGGATAACTCCTATAACCTCCCTGCCTGGTTATCCCGAGCTCAGCTCGGGGTAACCTGCCGCGGAGGATTCCTCAGGCCCTGCTGGGCCGATTTGCATAAATTTTTTTTGTTACACGCAGCTAGCACTTTGCTAGCTGCGTGTAACTTACGATCGCCGCCACTCCGCGCCGATTCGCCGCAACCCGCCGCATCAGAGGGTGCCCCCCCCCCGAGACCCGTGCGCTGCCTGGCCAATCAGTGCCAGGCAGCGTCGAGGGGTGGTTTGGGACTCCCTCTGACGTCACGACGTCGATGACGTCGGTGACGTCATCGCGCCCGTCGCCATGGCGACGGGGGAAGCCCTCCTGGTAATCCCGTTCAGAACGGGATTTCCGGATGGGTATATGTGCCGGCGGCGAACGGCGCATTCGGGGGGACGCCGCAGGGAGGGGGGAAGCATGTAAGCTAGCGCTAGGCTAGCTACATGCTAAAAAAAAAAAAAAAATGCCAAAAAACACCCTCCCTGCCGTGCGCAGCAATTTTTTATAACGGCAGGGAGGCTAAGCTCCGTTAGGGCTGCTCGTCCCTCGCCATCTCACTGGGTGACTCCTGTCACCTGCCGTTGTCCACGAAAGCCTGGCTGCACTCCATCGCGCATGTGTGGCTCGGCCAGGCGCGCTCCCGTCCCTGTACTTGTACTGCACAAGCACAGATCCCACCCAGGGACAGGAGCGCACCTGGAAGGGCCGCACATGTGTGACTGAGCGCAACTCGGCCAGGCTTTCGGGGACAATTATGAGTGACTGGAGTCACCCAGGGAAATGGCAAGGGACGAGCAGCCCTAACGTGTTTAAGGAAGCCTATGGTAAGTATTGTACCAAAGACGCTGCTCGTCTCTGGTACACTTTAAAAAAAACATTTCTTTGTTACAGCGGATACAAATCTTAAAATAAATCATCACTTTTTCTACTTCCTGCTTTCATGGAAGCATACATATTGTTAACATCCTGTGCTTTCTAATGAGCTTATCTGCCATGGCATGGCAGTCAGGTGACACAGGGAGGATCAAATTACAACTTGCGATTAGTAATAAATGAGGGGGGATGAAACAGGCTAAATCTAAATACATACAGGGTGCATCTCTCCAAGTTTTCCTTTTGTCCTGTGTAAGAGTTCAGGTCCACTTTTTTTTTTTTATTAATGCAGCAGCAAGAAGTGATAACAACTTTAGCCTACTATGTGCATGGGCTTACCTTAGGCTGCCTCAGCAGCACTCCTAATGCAGCCACTTGTTTGGGTGGTCCGGGAGGGGAAGGGGGAGAGAGAGAGCAGTACACATGCAAGGCCGGCCAAGGGGGGGCTCAGCAGGGGGCACAGACACAGTAGCCGTGCAATCTTCCTGTCCTCCCATCCATGCGGCGCCAGCCAGGAGAGTCACGCTGTCTTCAGGCGGGGGGCGGAGTTAGAGGTGGCGTCGCACACACACACAGTAAACAAACTGCGGCTGCTGCTAGGGAGGGGTGGTGGGCGGGCAAGGCGATTCGAAGGAGGTGGAGTGGGCGGGACTATCCGAGACTTTCCAGCTACTCTATTGGCTGGGCCTGGGCGGGGGGAGGGGGGGCGTGCATATAAGCGGCAGAGCACCACGTGGTGTGAATAAACCACGATCGCCGCCGACAAGCAGCTGATTTTAATAGCGGCGATCAGCCGCACGCAGTCAAACCACCCTCCGCAGCAGCGTGCCCGGCGCCTCCCTCCCTTCATGCCGCCTCAGGCACCCGCTTGTAGTGCCAGCCGGTAAAGGCGCCCCTGAGTATTTAAATGGAATTTATTTTACTACTTAAAGCGGAATATAATCCTGCATTTCAACTTTGCTCTAAAACCTTATTTACAGTATATTATATGCAACCAGCATTTTTTTTTTACTAGACCAGCATTGGAAGGGTTACACAGGGCTTTAAAGTTCCTGGAGATTTCTGCAGACGCATCCGAAGCTCAGATAGTTACATTTTGTTTACATAAATGTATCTAAGTGTTGAATGTTACACACTTTGGCTGTCCTCCAGCTCAGTCAGAGAGAGTGAGTCACATTCAACACTTAAATACATTTATGTAAACAAAATGTAACTATCTGAGCTTCGGATGTGTCTGCAGAAATCTCCAGGAACTTTAAAGCCCTGTGTAACCCTTCCAATGCTGGTCTAGTAAAAAAAAAATGCTGGTTGCATATAATATACTGTAAATAAGGTTTTAGAGCAAAGTTGAAATGCAGGGTTATATTCCGCTTTAAAGCGGAATGAAACCCAGCAATTCTTCTTTGCTCTAAAACATTATTTACAGCATATTATATACTACCAGCATTTTTTTTTACTAGAACAGCAATAAAAGGGTTAAGCACAGAACAGAAAAGCTCAATGCCGGGAAAGCTGAACACATCCGAACTGGAGATATTGTTATCTTGTGTTTAATTGTATCAAGTGAGGAAGGTACACAAACACATCTCTGACACAGACAGACAGTCAGAAAGCATTTCTGCTTATATTTCAAGATGAAAAAAAAAACAGTTATGAATAAAATGTAATGTCAGCTCTCAGAGCAAAAAAGTGTACTTTGGAAACTTGTAATTTCTAAAAGAATAATAATACTTATGCACAAAAGCAAATATGTTAACCGTTTGGCATATAAAACGTAGGAAAACATGTTTTTATTGAATATTATGTCAGGGTTTTATACCGCTCTAATATACCTAACACTGCAGGGAGTGAACCATAAAGGGCGGAGTCGAGCTGACACTAGGCGTGTAGTAGCACAAGGGGAAAGAGGACTGTGCTGGTAGCAGGACACTGCAAACTACTAGACTGAGTCACCCGGGAGAGGCTAAGTGCAATGCTTTAAAATTGTTTTATCTACTGTATGTGCATGCAATATTTATTTATTGGGATTTGGTAATAAGCTTCACTATGTTAAACAAGTTGTCTATTTGAGCCTGCTGATACACAGAGCAGTTGATAGATATTATCAGGTGGTGAGCTGGGGAGGCTGCCACGATATACCGCTCTAGGGGGAGGATATATGGTGTGTGGAGTTATCAGATTGTCATGGCCTGCAAGTGCACTACCATATGGAGGTGGTGGGCTAATGCAAACTTTACAATGCCATGAAGTGTTCTCTCTTGAACATGAATCAATTTTATTGGAATTCCATATAAAAGACCAATACAAAATGATGTACACATGAGAAGTGGAACGAAAATCATACATGATTCCAAACATTTTTTACAAATAAATAACTGCAAAGTGGTGTGTGCATAATTATTCGGCCCCCTTTGATCTGAGTGCAGTCAGTTGCCTATATACATTGCCTGATGAGTGCTAATGACTAAATAGAGTGCACCTGTGTGTAATCTAATGTCAGTGCAAATACAGCTGCTCTGTGAGGGCCTCAGAAGTTGTCTAAGAGAATATTGGGAGCAACAACACCGTGAAGTCCAAATAATACACAAGACAGGTCCAAGACAGGTCAGGGATCAAGTTATTGAGAAATTTAAAGCAAGCTTAGGTTACAAAAAGATTTCCAAAGCCTTGAACATCCCATGGAGCCCTGTTCAAGCGATCATTCGGAAATGGGAGTATGGCACAACTGTAAACCTACCAAGACAAGGCCATCCACCTAAACTCACAGGCCGAACAAGGAGAGCGCTGATCAGAAATGCAGTCAAGAGGCCCATGGTGACTCTGGAAGAGCTGCAGAGATCTACAGCTCAGGTGGGCGACTCTGTCCATAGGACAACTATTAGTCGTGCACTGCACAAAGTTGGCCTTTATGGAAGAGTGGCAAGAAGAAAGGCATTGTTAACAGAAAGCATAAGAAGTCCTGTTTGCAGTTTGCCACAAGCCATGTGGGGGACACAGCAACCATGTGGAAGAAGGTGCTCTGGTCAGATGAGACCAAAATGGAACTTTTCGGCCAAAATGCAAAACGCTATCTGTGGCCGAAAACTAACACTGCACATCACTCTGAACACACCATCCCCACTGTCAAATATGGTGGTGACAGCATCATGCTCGGGGGGTGCATCTCTTCAGCAGGGACAGGGAAGCTGGTCAGAGTTGATGGGAAGATGGATGGAACCAAATACAGGGCAAACTTGGAAGAAAACCTCTTGGAGACTGCAAAATACTTGAGACTGGGGCGGAGGTTCACCTTCCAGCAGGACAATGACCCTAAACATAAAGCCAGGGCAACAATGGAATGGTTTAAAACAAAACATATCCATGTGTTAGAATGGCCCAGTCAAGGTCCAGATTTAAATCCAATCGAGAATATGTGGCAAGATCTGAAAACTGCTGTTCACAAACGCTGTCCATCTAATCTGACTGAGCTGGAGCTGTTTTGCAAAGAAGAATGGGCAAGGATTTCAGTCTCTAGGTTGGAAAGCTGGTAGAGACATAGCCTAAAAGACTGGCAGCTGTAATTGCAGCAAAAGGTGGTTCTACAAAGTATTGACTCAGGGGGCCGAATAATTACGCACACCCCACTTTGCAGTTATTTATTTGTAAAAAATGTTTGGAATGATGTATGATTTTCGATCCACTTCTCATGTGTACACCACTTTGTGTTGGTCTTTCATGTGGAATTCCAATAAAATTGATGCATGTTTGTGGCAGTAATGTGACAAAATGTGGAAAACTTCAAGGGGGCCGAATACTTTTGCAACCCACTGTATATGTGCGTGTATATACTGTATATTCCTGCGTATAAGACTACTTTTTAACCCTTGAAAATCTTCTGAAAAGTCAGGGGTCGTCTTATACGCCGGGTATCATTGACGCCGGATGATACTCCCTATCCTGTTATCGCCTCTCAGATCTCACTGCTGAGGACTGTAGTGAAGCGATGTAGGTGCACATGTGTGAGATCTGAGAGGCAGAGAAGGAGGTAAATAGGATACAAGGGTGGGTCAGAAGGGTGAAAGAGGCGTGTTTTATGGGCACAGCGCGATCTATTCTTCCATACCGCTCTGATAAACAGGGAGACAGGGAGAGCGGACCAATCCACTTAGGGAGAGTTCACCAATCCAACCAGTCAATTGACTATATACTGTTATATACTGGGTACCGCATACAGTACAGCACCAGTATATGATTTTTTTTTTTTATTTGGTGTACGTTGGAAGAGGGGTAGGTAGTCTTATACGGAGAATATATCACAAACTCTATATTTTAAATGAAAAAGTTGGAGGTCATCTTATACGCCCAGTCGTCTTATACGCCGGAATATACGGTATATATATATATATATATATATATATATATATATATATATATATATACGCACACACACACACACACACACACACACACACACACACACACATATGAATGAACGGTGATAAAAACTAGCATTTTTGCCTGGTTAGAGTAGGGCTCACCAGATTGGGGACACTTTGGCGCAGTTGGTGTGCTTAAACGCGTTAAAACGTAACCAAGAGCCCCTGTCACTGTTTTCCTGTTGTGTGCTGTAGCCCCTCTGTATTTATATATTTACACATATAGTGAGTTGAATGCAGGAGCTGCTGCAGATCTCTCTGTGGTATGTTGTTGTTGTTTTTTCTTGTTTTTAGGGTCTAAAAGCTCGTGAAAAAATTAACAGAAAGTAAGAAAACAGCAAAGTTAAATGGAAAACATACAGGTCCATAGGTCCATCCTTGTTCAATCCTGGTGAGGGCCCACAATTCATGGATGTTCTCTGCCAACTTCTCACGAATTCTTTCCAAGTGGGGAGGAAGGACAATCTAAACAATGAAAAAAGATAATTGTTCAAGAACAAAAACTCAGCAGCATATAAATAATGTATTGTATTGTATCTACATTACTAAACATGCTAGGCAGATAAGTTAACCATAAATATCTGATGCCAATGAGCAATTGATCTTTTTTGCATAATGCATGAAGAAAGTGAAATTTCGCAAGCAAAACTTTTTTTCATGTTGATGCGGCTGTTATAAAAGCAAAATAGCTCCCCATCCAGCACTGGAATAATAGGTAAAATCCGCTACACCTCGAACACTAGGACCGTGCTGGAACTAGGCGACTTGACCCATAAAGACAGTAGAAAGGAGGAAGTTCCGCACAAAGTCCATGGCTAATAGAATTCCAACTTTATTGATGACAAACTCTCCCACTCACAAGTGTGGGTGGGAGAGTGTTTCATTTGATCCACCTGTGTGAGGGGTGTGATTTAGACTTTATATTGGGTTGTGCTTTTAACATGAACTTGTGATATGATTAAGGACCTGCGAGTCTGAAACATGTCAGCTACCAGGCTGTACGGCTTTTACCTGTTTCAATAAAGTTGGGATTCTATTAAGCTATAAGCACTGGAATATTCCACACCAGGACAGAACGTTCAGTAATGACCAGTCCAGGGCAGTTTCTAGGCTAAATTGCACCCAGGGCGAGGGTGTAAAAATCGTGCCGGGAGAGGAAGAAGAAAAAGGCTGTGGTGGATCCCTGAAGGTGAGTTGTTAACTTCTATCCCCACTCTCCCCCGATACTGCAACCCCCCCCACCACACCAATACCCCCCAACACTCTGGGCGGTCACCTAGGCTGCCCCAGTACATCGCTGCCGAGGAGGTACAGTGTAAATAGATGGCGATTTCTCCGTCTAACAGTCTCTTAGCAGCGATTTAGCATCTCGCCGCTAGGAGACCGATGACGGAGTGGAGCTCCGTCATTCAAGCAGAGATGTGCGTGCATCGGCACATGCGATCTCCTGGGGGAGCCGCCGCATTCACGCCAACTGCTGTGACGTGCTCGTTTAGTGGTTGAGCTCCCATAATAAGTTAGTTATACTATACTGTATGGAGGTTATCATGCTCATGTTCTGTGTGTATAGTACACCACTGTATCCAGTGTATGTTTTGATGACGGCACCTACCTGTACAGTGTCCACAGGGCAGGGGACAAAAGAGGTGTGAGAGAGAGATTTAGTCGGTCCAAGAAGATTACGGATTTCTCCTACATCATGCTTGTACTCTTTAATTGGCTCCACCCTCAGGCGATCCCTAGGCAAGAGAGCTTCATAGACTGGAGCATAACCTGGAGGTGGGAGGAACTTGAAATCACCATGGCGTCCTCCCAAAAGGAAGCGGATTCTGAAAAGGACAGATAAAGGAATAAATGGACTGTCTTCATGACACCAGCAACACCCTTAAAGGGAAGCTTATGCCAGGAATAAAAAAAAATCAGATTTTCTTTCCTTGGGCTTCTACCAGCCCCCTGCAGCTGTCCCCTGTCCTCGCAGTCACTCATGGAGCCTCCGATCCCCCGGCACCAGCTAGTTTCATTTTCCCTGACAGGGAGTCGGCGGGCTTTCTGCGCAGGCCTGGCCACGCGTATTCTACTTCATGTTCCCGTCCTCAATAGCATCCTGCATAGGTGCAGGACGCTATTGCGGACGGGAATGCAAAGAGAAAAAGCGTGGCCAAGCCTGTCAGAAAAAACAAAACTAGCTGGCGGCAGGTGACCGAAGGCTCCGTGAGTGACTGCGAGGGCACAGGGTGGCTAGAGGTGGCTGGTAGAAGCCCCAGGAAAGTAAAACTATTTTTTTATTCTTGGCTTAAAGAGGAACTCCAGTGAAAATAATGTAATAAAAAAGTGCTTCATTTTTACAATAATTACGTATAAATGATTTAGTCAGTGTTTGCCCATTGTAAAATCTTTTAAATCCCTGATTTACATTCTGACATTTATTACATGGTGACATTTTTACTGTTGGCAGGTGATGTAGCTGCTGCATGCTTTTTTGGCAGTTGGAAACAGCTGTAAACAGCTATTTCCCACAATGCAACAAGGTTCACAGACAGTAAACTGCCAGGAGTACCAAGGTCCTCTGATATTGTGGTGAAACCCCTCCCACAAGAAACTGTCATACAGCGCCCCCTGATGGTCTGTTTGTGAAAAGGAATAGATTTCTCATGTAAAAGGGGGTATCAGCTACTGATTGGGATAAATTCTTGGTCGGAGTTTCTCTTTGAGTGTCCCTTTAACTTAAAATAAAAAATGTTGAGCCTTATCTACTCACTTTATTCCAGCAGAGAAACTGACAACTGGGAAAAAGAGCCCATCCAAGTTGAAGTTCTCAAACATGCCCTGTACCGGATGTCCATTGAAGCGGAATGAGATGCTTGGCACCGTCAGATCCAGGCAGCAGCTGACCACATCATCAACTGTCAGGAGATGCTGGTTGTGGGAGGCTACAGGCCTGCACACCCGACCTGTTATATACAAAAGGGAACAATAACTAAACATATCATACCGGTTTCTTGAAGCCGTGGTCCATGGAGAGGGAAGATCCATTAGAATAGTGGAGTCACAGAAATTAGACTTTTATCATGAAACTACAGGATTACAACATGGATTATAAAACACAATTGGTTGTTTTTCTTATATTAGATTTTATTTTGAATGTACTGAACAATCCAGTTTACTCTTTATCTTTAAAAAGGAACTGTGGTCAAAATATGTTAAAATGTTAATTTACTGCGAGTTCTAAAGCCAGTAAAGATAATACCTGTTCTCCCAGAATGCTCGGGGGGGGGGGGGGGGGCAGAATTTCGCATAGGTAAACAGCCTAGGCTAGGCATCACTTGGAGGGCAGAGCTACATACCAATATACAGCAATATATAGCTTTTGGAAGTGTTTCTGATGCTTAAACCAGGATATTAAAAGGACAGTTGCAAGGTAATTAAAAAACAAAAATATACTTACCTGGGGCTTCCTCCAGCCCTTGGCTGCTGTCCTGTGCCCTCGCCGCAGCTCCGCTCTCAGTCGGTGGCCCGGGGGTCCCCTCCAATGCAGATGCCGACGGGCATTTACGGCGCCTGCTTGACAGTTGCACTGGCATAATTTAGAGTATTCTGCGCAGGCGCATAACTACTGCACCTGCGCAGTACACTCCAGACCATGTCAGCGCGACCCCAAGTGGTTTTCGCACAGGCGCAGTAGATGCCGACCTTCGCTTTAACATAAAATTGGGTATCCTGAGCATTCCACTATATGTAGTTACAGCTACTCTAACTATTTCAGCCCGTGGGGATTTTTCACCTTATGCATCAGAGCAATTTTCACCTCTCATTCATTCGCTAATAACTTTATCACTACTTATCACAATTTATTGATCTATATCTTGTTTTTTCCGCCACTAATTAGGCTTTCTTTGGGTGGTAAATTTTGCTAAGAATTATTTTTTTTATAAATGCATTTTAACTGGATTACCGTAATAAGAAAAAAATGGAAAAAATTAATTACTTCTCAGTTTTTGTCCATTATAGCTTTAAAATAATCCATGGTACCATAATTAAAACCTATGTATTTTATTTGCCCGTTTGTCTCGGTTATGACACCATTTAAATTTTGTCCCTATCACAATGTATGGCCATCACTATTTACAAGCTTATAATTTAAAAAATGTTCGTAGTATACTCCCTTCAAATGCATATTTAAAAAGTTCAGACTCTTAGGTAAATATTTATGTTTTTTTTTTTGTTTTTTTTTAATGTAATTTTTTTTTCCATTAAAAATTTTATTTGGGTAATATTTTGGTATGGGAAATAAACAGTTCATTTTTAATGTTATTATATGTGTAAATTGTAATGTAAAAAATATGTAGATGTAATTTTACTATTTGGCCACAAGATGGCCACCTTGAGTTTATTTTTTTCTCCTTGTGCTTCTCGATCACCGGAAGCACAAGGAGGACGGGGAAACTTTTTTTTTGCAGAAAGACTGAAGCCTTTAGTAAGAGAGCTTCGGTTTTTCTGCTGGGTACATGGATCGGTGATTGGGAACCACGTTCCCATTCACTGATCCCATGGCTACCGGGGGACAGCACGGGGGCAAGCCCGTGATCGCGCGTGGGAGCACGCCACCGCAACAGAGCAGCCGCCTGGACGTGAGGATCATGTCCGGGTGGCATTTCAGAGGCGCCAATAGAATAAAAGTCACTTAAACGAGCTTAAAACCGATGGGGCAGTGGTGGGCCTATCCCATCCATGCAGACAAAGCAAACAAAGGAAGGACTGTGGCATCAACAGTCAAACAACAATTTTATTTATACTCCACAGTAAAAATAGGCAACGCATTTCACGGGCTCAATCCCGCTTCATCAGGCCAATCAAAAAGGAGCATACAGCTTAACAGCATCAAAACCACACTGAGCGCCTCTGTCATGAGCTCCTTTTTTGCTCCTTTTTGATTGGCCTGATGAAGCGGGATTGAGCCCGTGAAACGCGTTGCCTATTTTTACTGTGGAGTATAAATAAAATTGTTGTTTGACTGTTGATGCCACAGTCCTTCCTTTGTTTGCTTTGTCTGCATGGATGGGATAGGTCCACCACTGCCCCATCGGTTTTAAGCTCGTTTAAGTGACTTTTATTCTATTGGTGCCTCTGGAAAGCTTCTACATATTGCTAAGTCCACCCTTGGTGGAGGGTTGTACCCATCTTCTTCCCATCTACAGAGAGCGACTTTTAATCCTGAGTGGGGTCAGGTTAATCTCCCCACCTGCCTTCACAGTGGTTGCCTAATGGTAACCCTGGTTTGTGAGTATTAAATTGTTATATTACTCATTATTAATTATCTTCTATACAATATCACACTATTGGGCTCTTGGTGTCCCCCCTCCCTTTATGTCCGGGTGGCAGAAATGGTTAAAGAGACAATGAAGTGAAAAAAAATTACGATATAATGATTTGTATGTGTAGTACAAATAAGAAATAAAACATTAGGAGCAGAGACGTAAGTCTAATATTGTTTCCAGTACAGGAAGAGGTAAGAAACTCCAGTTATCTATGCAAAAGAGCCATTGAGCTCCACGACTTTCAAAGTCTCAGAGAGCTCTGTCTTCTGAAGCTGGTTATCTCAACTGACAGACACTATTTTCTTTTTCTCTCCAGAGGACAGTTCAAAAGTTTACTGGCCTGCTCTGTAATAAACATTTAGAATGCTGAGTAGTGTGTAAACTGCAAATATTAGAGAATGATGCAATGTTATAATAAACACTATATAACAAAATAAAAATATGAGAATATTTTCTTTGCTAATAATGTTCTAGTAATTATCCATACTACACAACCAATTCATTATATCATAATTTTTTTTACGCTTCAGTGTCTCTTTAAGTGGTTATACTTTAATAGCAGCTTTTTAAATATAATCTGTGTAACAGAATTATCTAAGGGGAGATTAATAGATTTGGTACTTGCTCTAGTTAAATCAGAGCTCGATCTGCAGCAATTCCAAAACAAAAAGATTCTGCAAGTGCTTGCAGGTAGAAAAGCCATACCACCTCTCTGCTGTTTTAACCCACCCAAATATCACAATGTTTATTAACATTATTTTGTCATGTACCCCTTGTTAAAGCGTGTACCCAATGGTATAAGAAAAATTGTTTCACGAATCCCTTGGCACATATATAGATTTAATATTAGTACACCACAACTGTTTATAAATGATTTCCAAGCTTTTCTCAAACTTAAATAACCCCAAGGCCCAAAACAGGTACTGTCTGAGGTTTTTATACCACGTTAGCCACAGGCTGACCAGTTCTGTAATATAGACATTCTCAAACTTGTCCTCAAACTTCAACAGCAGCATGTTTTGTATGATGTCTCTCTAGAGTGACATTCCTGGCACTGTATGTTCTTGTTGCCAAAATGTAATAGTGATAGCCCTATTCTGTGCGTCCCTTGTGCCTAATCAAAATCCTTTTCGTGATGATATTCCAAGAGTAAATCCTATCTTTCACCCAGCGTATTCTGTGCAACTTTTTTTCGGAAAGTGTCAATCTGTTTTGGGACAATGAATCATCTACCATAAAAAAGGCTTTTAGAGAGAATAAAAAGTGTGATCATTACTGGTATGTGATGAACAAGTTAGTTGTAGGACCCAAATGTTGTTACATTTGTTGTGGCATTTGTGAGTCCCACCACTGAAGACATCTCAGATTGAGAAAGAACTTCACATGCTGGCCAGAACAAAGTACCCATCACTGACAAACTCGAGAAGGACCCAAGACTGGACAGGTGCAATCTAATATTTCAAAGGCTGCAGCTTCAGGAAAGCATCCAGCCCAATGAACAAAATGCATGCAGACATTGTTCCTCAAAATAGAGCACCATCTACTAATCATTAACATTTGACTCACCTGACCAAAGATTAAGACCATCGAAAGCAAAAGAGTATAAGTCATCACCGACTCCGTTGGCACCCCAACCTTCCCCTGCTCCAGGGTAAGGACTGTAGCCTTCAGTCAATGCCCACCCGACTCTCAAGTGAGTGGTCTCAGCTGTTGCAAATGGTTCCACATGATCCACAATCACCTCAAAATACCACTTCTTGAACTGTGTGGAACCTTCACATGTGCCCAAGAAGACATTTGGTCTCATGCTGAAATGCAAAAGATAATCAGTATTACCAGAGGGGTACGGTACATGGTAGGTGGTTAAGGAAAGTTCATTTATGATAAACCCTAGGCTCTAGGGTTGCCAGGTGTCCGGTTTTAGACCGGACAGTCCGTTTTTTGGCCGCTGTGTCCTGTCCAAAAAGGCATGTTAAACCGGACAATTAAGATGTCCGGTTTTATGCCTTTTGCCACTTGCCGCCACCCGTCCGCCAGCGCTGCGCGACCGCTGATTCGCTGCCTGGCTGTCAGTCAAAGGCACAGCCAGCCAGCTTACGCGGCGTAAGTTACGCCAGCTTAAGTACCGCCCCCGAACATGCGCTTCCCGACGTTGCTACGGCAACGCCAACGCTGCGTTGCCAACGCACGCATGACGTGCGTCACTCACGTCATTTGCAATGCGATTCTGCATCTGCGAAGGAAGCAAGGTAAGGTCAGGAGTCTGGAGATATGGTGAGTGAGTGACCCATAATTCTCTGGTTGTATTTCCGCTCTTTGTGTGCATTGGCTCCGCTCTATCTCCCCTCCGTATAGTCCAGGCGTGACTTTCAATCTCATTCAATCTCGCCTGAGCCCGCTGCTTACTATACTTTACACTTGAATTCATACTATTGTACAACGCAATTTATACTGTTATACTGTTATATTTGTTATATTTGCTCAAAATGTGTACATACATGTATGCGCAGATTTATATTTTAACTTTATGCCTATGTATGTCCACTTTATTGTTCTCAATAAAAAAATTTTGGTGGGAAAAATTTTTTTTTTTTAAACTTCCCGCAAGAAATCGACCACTTCACTGTGCAAAAACGCCATAAATGCATTGCATTATTTGCATAGTTTTCCAGTTTTGTAATAGTTTTCTGCTCTGTCTCTTATTATGTGCATTTACTGGTGAAAAGCGGCCTCTTATTATGTGCATTTACTGGTGAAAAGTGGTCTCTTATGTGCATGTACTGGTGAGGACAGTTAGTGACATGGCTATGTACTCTGTAATGTGCTGCAGAAGATGTCAGTGCGATATAAATACTGTAAAAAACATTTTTTTAAAAGCCCATTGCTTAGCCCCACTCTACATAAAAGTGTGATTCTGACTCCGCCCCTAACTCCACCCCCTTTCTGGTTTTCTCCATCAGCCGACCTGGCAACCCTACTAGGCTCCTTGAAAATCTTGCTTACACATTATTGACAGGTCATCTTATTCGCTTCATTTAAACTTCAAAGAAAAAAAAATAAAACAAAGAAAAATTCCGGGAAGTGTCAACCAAAAATATCTTTTGCAGTTATAACTGCTTTTGTAATTCATTTTTTAACATTGCTCTCATCTTGCTTTCAGTACGGTTTGGAAGATTGCTGAAAACACCATTTTGCCACTGATGACACTGTGGCCCTCATTCAAGTCACTTTTTCTCTTACGTGAGAAATATATAATATATAATTTTTTAATTTTACACACATCTTAGCATCAGGTTTTTCAGCCTGGTACAAAGTAAGCTTCATCAGCTTGCTCTTATTCCAGGCATGTTGACATCTCCGTCCGAAAAAAATAATTGTCATTCAATTAGAGAAAAATAATTGGGGGGGGGGGGGGGGTTTAGAGGATACATGTGATGAATTCTAAAAAATCATATGTTATTATCTAGGGGTTCCTCCAGCCCCTAGAAGCCTATGTGTCCCTCGCCGCAGTTCTGCTCTCCACCAATCTCCCAGGGTACCCTCCGCTGCGGCCACCAACCTAGCCAGGTCTGCGGCTTTTGCGCATGCACGAGTGTGCGGCAGCACCGCTTGCGGGCGCACTCCTATCACTGGTAGTAGTAACTATGCCTGCACATAACGTTCCCCAGCGCTGGGAAGCAAGTCTGCGGCCACTGCAGAGAGGACCCTGGGAGACTGGTGGAGAGCGGAGCAGCGAGGGACACATAAGATTCTAGGGGCTGGAGGAAGCCCTAGGTAAGTAATTTTTTTTATTATATATATAATTTGCCTCTTGTATCCTTTAAGAACAAATGATGGAAGAAAAATAGAAATAGAAAGGAGAGAAAAAGTAGGAGGGGAAAAATAAAACAAGAAGGCTAGAGTAATAGAAAGTCCCTCATAAAACAACCCTTAACCATTTGGTCTCTCACCAGTTATCTTAGTAACCCAAAAGTCCTATGAATTTGTATAATTCCATGTGGTTGGATGACTTGTACATATTTTTTGCACTCCATATACTGTATATGCACATTCTAGATCACGAGTCTGAAAATTTGTGGGAGTCTGAAAATTTGGGGGGGCTGAAAAGTCGGAGAGTACCTGAAAATTTTGTGGAAATCTAAAAATGTTGTCCATTTTCAAGCAAGTACCATATATACTCGCATATACGCTGACCCACTTATAAGCCATTGTACCCCCTTTTCTCTCAGTAACCAGAAAAAAGTGATTGGCTCACACATAAGCCCCCTCCCCAGTATAGCCCCCTCCACAGTAGCCAGATGTGCCCCCAGTACAAGTCATACCCTCTCCCCATAACCAGATGTGCCTCAAGGATCATACAGCTGTGTCTCAAGATGCCACTATATGGTGTTATACATACGAGACAGTGATTGCCACACAGGAAGAATCCCTGATCATTGCACCGCTGACATGTTGCTTGCATGCTCTGCTCCACAAGCCAGGGGACACAGGTAGTCTTGAGCAGTGCATTCTGCACACCATGTTGCAGGGGATGGGGGGGGAATGGACACAGCAGGGAGCCAGTTGGCAAGAGCAGGATCACTAGTGAAAGATCCTCACGCTACACTGCTAGTAACAAAACCTGCTTCACCAGCCGTTCTGCTCCACTGACTCACATATAAGCCGAGTGGGTAACTTTTCAGCACATTTTTTTTGTACTGAAAAAGTAGGCTTATGCGAGAGTATATAAGGTAAATATTCAGAATCAATCTGACAGCACTTTTCACCTACTTTTTGGTGCTTTTTGAATTGCAGAAGCCTGAAAAGTTATTTTAAACAGAGGCGGAAAAATTATATTTTAGGAGAAAGCTTAGAAGAAAAAGTGAATTGAACAAGGGTCTGTGTGTCACACTAGAAGTTAAATTGGACTCTTTCAAGGATTTTATTTTCTTAAATCAGTTCCTAAATAAGGCTGTTATTAGGAAAATCAATATACAACTCAAAGAATGTACTTAGAAAGTGGTGTCCTTGAAAACTGCAGTTTTGGGTGCCTCGGAAAATTTAGAAACAAAAATGAAGAAGTCTGCTAATAAAAAAGCATCCTCTCACCTGGTGACATAGTTGACCATTCTGGTCTGGAGAAGGAGGTCTCTTCGTGGTAGCAGGTTCTCCGTGATAAGATTTTGATTTGATCTTACAGCCACCCCGTTACATACACAGAGAGAGCAGAGGACATCCAGAACCTGCAGTAAGCAAAAAGAAGTCAACATGCTTAGGAAGAGTGTACAAGGACATCTGACACCACCTTAGCCTGAGGCTCTAGGCTCTACTATGGTTCTTTGGAGATTTTGCAATCTTTATATGCCTAAAGCGGGAACCTAGTCCCGAGAGATGTGTTGCTATATATGCGAGTTTTGCTCATTTGGATCAATAAAGTGCCAGTTCTTAACTTTACATTGAGTTTTTTTCCGCAAGAGGAGATAATTTACCTTTACGTCCTTTTATGTTTGAACTTTTTTTAAATAATTTTATTTCACTTTGGTGCCTCTGAACCATGTGCACTTTCATTATAACATTGGATTCAAAGCAAGTCAATTGCTCTGCTCTTCCAGATGTACATGGACCGTTTTCTTCCATTCAAGGATTCAGGATGACATCAGGAAGTGAATTTAAAGGTCTAGGTCAGGCATGGGCAAACTCGGCCCTCCAGCTGTTATGGAACTACAAGTCCCACAATGCATTTCAGGAGTCTGACAGCCACAGTCATGACTCAAAGGCAAATGCATTGTGGGACTTGTAGCTCCGTAACAGCTGGAGGGCCGAGTTTGCCCATGCCTGGTCTAGGTACTATTGTATGGAATTCTCTTTTTAAGTAACACTCCATATTTGTTTACGAAACATATGATTTTAATTTTACACGTTATTCACATTGTTCTAATCAGGATTTGTAACTCCTAAAGAGGCTATACAGACTACTCAGGGTTTTTCTTAATACCCACTTTTAAACCCTTTCCGTGGGTGTCTGTTGCCCTATTACATTCCTGATCAAATAAAATCCAGTGCTAATAAATTTATTCGGAATAAAAAGTTTCTTGACTTTGGACTTTAAAGTATCCCTGAAAATGCATGTGATGTGGTAACATGGATATGGGTACATAGATTACTAATCCAACTAAGAATTTTTCTGAGCTCTTTCATTGCAAGGGTTAATAAACCGGTGCTTTTATCTATGGAAAGAAGGCAGTGGAACAGCAGTCAAATACAGCCCTAGCTGTACTGAAAAGTTACCAGAAGTCTATTTAGAATCCAGCCCTTAAATTAAACATGAGAATACAAGACCCCAAGAAAGCTCTATCATTATAACTCTACCTACAATTAAATATGACATATGTTTACTTCCGGTTCAGTGTTTTTTTATTTAAGTATTTATATAGCACCAACATATTATGCAGTGCTGTACAAAGTATATAATCCTGTCACTAACTGTCCCTCAGAGGAGCTCACAATCTAATTCCTGCCATAGTCATATGTCTATGTATGTATCGTGTAGTCGTGTATGTATCATAGTCTAGGGCCAATTTAGGGGGAAGCCAATTCACCTATCTGTAGGTTTGTGGGATGTGGGAGGAAACCGGAGTGCCCGGAGGAAACCCACATGGACCCAGGGAGAACATACAACCTCCTTGCAGATGTTGACCTGGCTGGGATTCGAGCCGGGGACCCAGTATTGCAAGGCAAGAGAGCTACCCACTATGCCACCCTGTTCAGCCTTGCTTTAAAGTGAGCAATAAAAACAATACACCTTCACACAAGAAAATACATACATATAATATACATAATGTATAATTGGCCTTTAAGGTGTAACGTATAAAAAAGAACACTGTGAAATAAAAACATGCAGATGAAATATCAGCAAACCTCCTCTTCATAGGACATTGTAAAGCAACTTGTGGAAAGGAATAACATATGGAATGAAAACTGAAGGCAGGAGACACAATGCACACTTACCTTGTGGTTGCGTCCATGCTTATCTAATAGGGAAATTATAGATTTGATATGATTCTCTTTAATAATGTTCAGGACTTCAGGACTTTCAATCAGTACACAGTACAGAACCTCAAGAATGCCTGTAAAACACAAACCAAAACAAGCTCTCATATGACAGAGGAATGATAAAATAGAAATATCATCCAATAACTTTAAAGGGCAACTGAAGCAGATATGGAGGCTGCCATACTCAGGGCCGGATTTAGGCCAAGGCCCCCTAGGCCATAGCCTAGGGCACCACAGGAGGAAGGGCACCAAATCAGCAGGTTAAACTGGTGCAGCATTTGCAAGATTGTGAATACTGCAATGTAGGGAGATCAGGTGCCTGACAGCGGTACTATGCTGCCAGCAGCCTGTGCAGTGGCCACCTTGCTCACTGTGCACGTTTGCATTGTGGTTGGTGGATATGGACTTGGGCAGCATTGGAGACGGAAAGGAAGAGGAAGCTTCTGCACTGGAGATGAGCAGCTTGTTTAGCCGATGACAAATGCTTTTCTGCCACTGAGCAATTTTGACAATCCTTGGCAGTGGTTCCCATGGTTTCATCGTCATATCACATTTTGACCCATGTAGGGGGAATGGAACTGCCGAATGTAGCCAATTCTGGATGCTACAGGTAGCGTCCAGGATGAGACGAAGAGATCTACTGTAGCGTTTTGTCTTCAGGATTTTAACTGAAGTACCCCTCGGTGTTGCTGGGGGACATTTATCAAAAGTGTCTGAGACAAAATATTAGTAGGTTTTTAGAAATCCATGCAGAATTGTCAAAGACATCTTAAAGAGACTCTGTAACAAATTTTTCAGCCTTAGTTCTTCTATCCTATAAGTTCCTATGCCTGTTCTAATGTGCTCTGGCTTACTGCAGCCTTTCCTAATTGCACTGTCTCTGTAATAAATCTTATCTCCTTTCCTCTGTCGTGTCTGTCGGGCTAAGGCTTGAATGTGTGGAATGTGCAGGGCTGCTTGTGATTGGATAGAAGCGATACACACCCTCTGCAGGCCCCCTGCACACTCTGTATGACTCACACACTCTGTTTATGTGAGCCTATCACAAGCTGTTTAGTTTGTTTGTAAACACTGCCTAAAACGGTTAATTACTAGCCAGGATTGCAGCAGAGAGTGGCAGAAACAGCACAGAGGGGCACAGGAGAAAATAAGGAATAGAATGGTATGCTTTTTAGTGTAAGAATATTAGAGTACAGATTATCTTTAAGGAATTGCTAAATAGTGCAAATTCCTCCCTAAACTGTTCGGAACAGGTGGAGTTAGGAAGTTTTCTCAAATAGTGCAGTGTGTGAGGGAAATTGCTGTTGCAAAGGCAACCAATACATCTGTTGTATTGCATCAATGCCCAGCACTGGAAGGGTTAAGCACAGATGATCTTCACAGGATTCAGCAGGAGGGAGGAGCACTTTACAAATCATGCCTAGCCTGCACTGCTGCACTATCTGTAGAATTGCTATTAAGTGCTTCTTTATCTGTGACATTTTAGGGATGGATTTACACTTTTCTTAACTGTAGTGCAGTTCTAGAAAGTCACACTAAACTGTCACTATTACAAGCGCTGCTCTCTCGCCGCCTGTCTCCTCTCTCTGCATAGATGCGGATACACACGCTGCTTCCTGTTTAGCCGGAAGCAGCGTGTGTATCCGCATCTATGCAGAGAGGGGAAGATCAGCGGCGAGAGAGCAGCGCTTGGAGCCAGGGAGGTGAGCTGTATACAGCGCTTCCTGGCTGCTCGCTCTGCATCTGAGGGGGGAGCACGGAGGGCGGCCTGGGAGAGGGAGGGAGAGGTCGGGCTGCCCTCCCCGCGGCTCCGGCTCCCCTCTCCATTATAGCGCCCCCCCTCGCAACAGCGCCCCGGGCGGCGGCACGCCCCGCACGGCCCTAGAAACAGGCCTGCACCTAGGAGAAAACTCAGGTGACAAAGTGAATTGCATATGGGCCAATGTATGCAGGGGACGGCGGTGGCAGCGGCAGCTCCACAGATTGTGAATTGTTTTCATAGTGAAATCGATTCAAAACCTGTTTGCAGTGTAGGCAGCCAATAGATCCCTCTTTGATCAGATTCAGTCACAGAGGGATCTATCTGCTGGTCAATCTGGTGGCATAATCGACCAGTGTATGGCTGCCTTTATGCGTGAATCTTGTTACTGCATTCCATATAGCTTCAATTACATTCTTTAGCTAGTTTGGCATGTATGTACTGTGGTTTACTATGGATTTCTCATGGAATAAAACCGTTTTGTATCTTAACTCTGTTGTGCAACATTTAACAGCCAAATAAGCCCAAAACTAAACAAGGCAAATTCTAATAGCAATCAGGATTATAAGTGAAGGTAAAGAGTGGATAGAAACAATGTATGGGACAGACTGCGCTTATTGCGAGCCAAATGTGACTGACACAGCGGTACAGCAGGTTTCCCCTCCTCTATAGATTCAACTATTAGGCAGGTCAGGTGTGACCATATGACACCCAAAATAGAAGGAGAAATAAGTGCCTGACTACCAGGGGAGGACTGGGACCTTTTGGCTTGGAAGGAAAACACAAACTAGAGGTCAGTTTTCACGGCAGCCCAAGCCCAAATGACATCACACACGTGCCCCCATGTGCTATATGCCAGTAGTCACATAGGAAATACAGTAAGAACACTTGAGGGACAGCGTGTCAGGTAACGTATAATGCACTGGCACATAATACATTTTGAGTTACAACGGCCAGGGTTTCCGTCGCGTTCAGAATTTATCATCAGAATTCACCTACAAGCATCCCTTCTGGAGTCTAAGGACTGTCTGTCAGCTGCCCTCCTGGAGTCTAGGGACTGTCTGCAAGCAGCCCTTGTGGAGTCTAGGGACTGTCTGCAAGCAGCCCTTGTGGAGTCTAGGGACTGTCGAAAACTTTTCAACCTAGAAAATATCTTATGTAGCTGTGCACATGCAATTATTTTAACAATCAGCTACTGATTGGGATGAAATTCATTTCCAGGTTTAAGTCCCTTTTTTTAAATAGAACCTGAACTGAAAATAAAAAGTCAAAATAACCATACACAGTTTATACTTACCTTCTGTGTAGTCTACACCTCAATCTCTTTCTCCTCTCCTGCGTCCCATTTGTTCACTATGATCAATGGAATTCCCCGTCCTCCATTTTAAAAATGGACAATGGACATTACCCCATAACAGCTTCCTGGTCAGCACACTGTTAAACTGTAATATCACCCACTTGAGCCATAGGGAAACATGGGCATTACCTTGCACATTCGGTTGTAACTGCCAGCTGCTGATATATAACTGACAGCAACTGATATATTTCAGTTCTGACAAAATATTGTCAGAACTGGAAGGGATCATTGTCAGAAGAAAATGGTCTGATTATGAGAGGAACTGATGATGAGGTAAGTATGTAATATTCATTTGCAGCTATGTCATGTGTTTATTTTAAATAATTTTACTCGCTTCAGGTTCCCTTTAAGTACTAAAAGCCCTACTTAGCCTGCTGGCTCCCCCTCTCCTCACCTGATGATGCTTCCAGTCGGTCCAGCTTGCTGACGACCCAGTCTAAGTTATTGGAGAACAAGGCGCAGTTGGAGCGATTACCTCGTATCAGAGCGGCTGCATGACAAAAAGCATAATGTGAACTGAACAGATAATTAACAAAGCACCAAATTAAAGCATAAACTCAGAACTGGTGATGCAGTCAGCAATACATAGCAGCAAACCTATTTATGGTAATCAATCAAATCTACTTCTAGGAAGTTCCTCTTTTTTCCAGGTCATGGTTTATCCAAATAGAAAATAAAGTAAAAAAAGAAAAAAAAAACTACCAGGAAGTGGCAGTCACATTACCACCTTACACCCAGTGGAGGAACTACAAATTAAGGTGCCCACTGAAAATGTGGGGTACAAGCCATTTTACATTTCAGTCTTTTATAATTGATTTGTAATGGCGTTGTATTCCAATACCTGTGAGCCAACATGCCTGTGTCTGGTTTTGCTTTGAATGCCTATGTCCCAGAATCCCTCACTCCACTACTATAGTCTGTGTCCCAGAATCCCTCACTCCACTACTATAGTCTATGTCACAGATTCCCTCAATCCACTACTATAGTGTATGTCCCAGAATTCCTCACTCCACTACTATACAGTGTATGTCCCAGAATCCCTCACTCCACTACTATAGTCATAGCTCCGAACTGTCCCTCTTTTGGAGGGCTAGTCCCTCTTTGGGAGTCCTTTCCCTCTGTCCTTCTTTCCTCATCATTTGTCCCTCTTTCAATGTAAATAAATATATATATATATATATATATATATATATATATATATATATATATATATATATATATTACTCTACTAAAAAAATGTGTTTGATTGACTCTAAACTTTATTCCCATCCTTTAAACTGAGATATTACTAATTTTAAAAATGATAATATGAAGGAAAATGCACCAGGATACAAAGGACCAGTGTGGTTTGAATTATAAAACAAGATATTTTTCCTATGATATATTATATAATCTTTATGGTATGCATGACTAGGGGTGGGATGGGGGGCGTGATCAGGGGTGTGACAGGTGCATAGCTCACAACTGTCCCTCTTTCGGAGGGACAGTTCCTCTTTGGGAGCCCTGTCCCTCTGTCCTTCTTTCCTCATCATTTGTCCCTCGTTCTGGACTTTGTCCCTCTTTCTATGTGAATATATATATTTCTCTACTAAAAATGTGTTTGATTGACTCTAAACTTTATTCCAATCCATTCAATTTATATATTACTAATTTTAAAATGTTAATATGAAGGAAAATAACCAGGATAGAAAGGACCAGTGTGGTTTGAATTGTAAAACAACATATTTAACTTATGAAATCTTTATGGAGTGCGTGACTAGGGTGTGGCAGGGGCGTGGCTTAAGCGTCCCTCTTTTCTCATCTCAAAAAGTTGGGAGGTATGACTATAGTGTATGTCCCAGAATCCCTCACTCCACTACTATATAGTGTGTGTCCCAAAATCCCTCACTCCACTACTATAATGTATGCCACCTATGTATAGATTTCCTGAGTTTACTACTCGGCCAGAAGTAAACACAGTTTGACAACAGCCAATGCCAAGGTTATCAGTGGTCTTGCTACATAGGCCCGCACCAGCAGGTTCCAGGTTGCTATTTCAACCACTGCAACTTCTATTCCTGCACCCGTGATGAAAAAGAAGTGCAGGAATAATAGTTGCAGAGGTTGATAACCTGCTGGTGCGGGCCTAAGTAGCAAGACCACTGATCACCTTGGCATTATTGTCAAACTATGTGTTTACTTCTGGCAGAGTAATAAGCTCAAGAAATCTATACGTAGGTTGGAATCACTAATAATATAATCGTTCTAGTTTTCCCTCTCATTTTTTTATGTATATGGTAATAAGTTTACAATATTTAAAGGAAACCAGAGACATTAAAAATAAAGATTTGATACTTACCCGGGGCTTCCTCCAGCCCCAAAGGCACTGCCGAGTCCCCCGCCATACTCCCACGTGCCTCCGTTCAGCCGCAATCAGCCCCAGTAACTGGCTAATTCTCGTCAGTCGGTTTCTTCATTGCGTGGGCCTTCGCGCATGTGCAGAAGACCACCACTGACGCGACTTGGCCAGTTACCGGGGTTGATTGCGGCTGACCGGAGGCACGTGGGGGGGGCCAAGGACTCATCGGTGTTTACGGGGCAGGAGTAACCCCCGGGTAAGTATCAAATCTTTATTTTATACCGTCTCTGGTACACTTTAACAATGTACAAAGTTAGTAGAATGGATAGCACATATATGGTACTGCAGCCCTCTACACAGGAATGATTAGTGGTAACATGTTTTCCCCCAAAAGCAACACATGTGCAGGTTGAAGGCCCAGTGTACTTAGATGGTGGATCAGGTTATTTTGCATAGAAGAAATATGTACACAATAATAACTCCGGGATGCAGTCATTTTATAAGGTCTGTTCATTTAATGGAGGGGATACATACCAAGCAATTCATACAGCAAGTTCACAATCTCCTTCCAGGCCTCAGCTGCTTCCTCTCCTGCAAACTCTGCAAAGTGGGCAGCTGTGTTATAGACATTTAGCCGGTCTATACAGTCCAAAACTAGCGAGATTATTCCCTGCAAGGGAACAAGGAAAACCAATTACATATCCAAATTATATACACATAAATACATATATAAATATATCATCTCTGATAAGAATTTCCAAGCCGGCTGCTGTGTGTCTGTATGTCCTCCTGTTCTGCGCATGCCCCTTCCTGCCCTGTCCTTCTCTGGTTGGCCATAGCA
Organism: Hyperolius riggenbachi; assembly: GCF_040937935.1. NCBI lineage: Eukaryota > Metazoa > Chordata > Amphibia > Anura > Hyperoliidae > Hyperolius > Hyperolius riggenbachi. The sequence goes on from NC_090653.1 coordinate 65,414,254, forward strand.
CTGTGTCTGTCCTCCCCACACACGCCCCTCCTAGCCCCACCCCACTGTCATTGGCCACAGCAATGAACAGATAGTGTGCGTGCCTGCAGCAAGGATGGCGGCGTCTATAGAGATGGTGCACACACTCCTGCCCTGCGCAGTGTAGTGCACACCAACAGCTAGTATATAAATAATACATAAAAGTGGAATCACAGTCATATCTTTCTCTCTGCTCCAGCTGAGTGGCCACACCAATTTTGCTCCTAAGAACAGGATTTCATTTGTTTTTAATTTAGATATTTGAAATGGTTAAAATGCTTACTTTCACTTTGCCCTGGAGCCTTATCTTGATCATGTGACTACACAGACAGGAACTGTTTCACATCCAGGCCTATCTGCTGTGATGTGATTTGTTTATGATGTAGTATGAGGATAAGACAAGCTTCTGTATGCTAAGCAAAAAAACATAAGAAGCTTCTGGCTGACAGCTGCACAGATTCTAAGCAACAGCATGTTTTTTCCATACATAATGGCTGCTACCAGCAGTAAGTGTACCGTAATCGATCTGTATGAGAACAGGCTGTTTTTTGTTTGCTTGGGGTTTTTTTTTTTTATTAACCTGATGATATTACTTTAGGACAAAGGCAGGTGGATAACTATGGGCTATAGAGTTATTGTGTGTTATGCCATACTAATTCCACTTTAATGAATTTAATTCACAGCATTTACAAAGAATGTATGATTTTGGCATGGTGGGCACACAATGGCAAAAAGTAAAGACATGAATAGTTGGTTATGCTGTAACATTCCAGACTGTAGAATACTCACCTCTTCCTGGAAGAGGTTCTGCCGATTTTTCAGAGAGCGAAGTTTGGTCTGCTTTTCCTCATGCTGGAGCTCCTCCTCTGGATGCTGGAAATAGCCAATCAAATCTTGCAGAGTTAGAATGACCATGTCGATGGGAAGAGCGATTGGTTTTGAAGGCTTGTTCTTCCCACTTAGGCTGTCCAGGCCCCTGGGTAATAGACATACAGGCAATGAAATGGAAGCTTCCATATACTAAAGGAAAACACAGATTTGCTTAGATATGAAATACGAAACATATCTAATGATACAAAAAATCTTTTTGTACCAATTTAAAAAAAAAAATTCAAGGAATTAACGTCTAATTTTGTGTCCTTGCAACCACAGCAACAGTACAGGGTTTGAATGCAGGATTTCACAAAATCCCACATTTTGGTAGTTGGCTCACTGCTTTTCCCAAAGTGAGGCACTTTTATGGTTACTACTGATCTGATGAAGTGGGAATAAACGCTTGAATCTCAATCTAGATATACTGGCTGTGTTTGGCTGTTGTGAAACCCAGGGGAGCGGTAGACCAACTATATTTCCCCTTATTAAACTTTTTTAAAAATTCTTTTATAATTTTTGGCTCCATCTACCATTTGTTACTTACTAGACCTTACTACACCTCTGTTGGGAGGTTGTATTTTTAGTGTAGCTCTTGTTCCCAGGACTTAAAGGGGCACTATGGTTAAATTCTTCATTTTACATCCTTTAACATAAAGATTTGTATGTATACCAATGTTAATGATAAGTATTGTGGCTGATGGAAAGGATTTATTACACTGCCAGTACATATATATAGCTAGGAGTCTCGTCGGGTAGATTTACCTTTCTGACGCCGATTCAGCATAAACCACTGTGTGATAGGAGGCACTGTAACGGCTCTCCATGTTGCCGTTATATCTCTCCCCCCCGGGTCCGCTCAGATAGGTTTATCCCAACTTATAACAGCCAACTCCCGACTCGAGCTCTTTGCAGGCTGCAGCAGCCGTACAGCTCAACACAGCGCTGTACGGCTCTATAGTTCCACGCTGCTCGCTAAGGACCCCTGATTTGAAGCTGGTTACCACAGCAACGGACAACAATAGGTGTCCGTAGCTGTGCCAGCTTCAAATCAGGGGTCCTTAGCGAGCAGCGTGAAACTATAGAGCCGTACAGCGCTGTGTTGCGCTGTACGGCTGCTGCAGCCTGCAAAGAGCTCGAGTCGGGAGTTGGCTGTTATAAGTTGGGATAAACCTATCTGAGCGGACCCGGGGGGGGGGGGGGGGGGGGAGAGATATAACGGCAACATGGAGAGCAGTTACAGTGCCTCCTATCACACAGTGGTTTATGCTGAATCGGCGTCAGAAAGGTAAATCTACCCGACGTGACTCCTAGCTATATATGTGTACTGTCAGTGTAATAAATCCTTTCCATCAGCCACAATACTTATCATTAACATTGGTATACATACAAATCTTTATGTTAAAGGATGTAACATGAAGAATTTAACCATAGTGCCCCTTTAATCAACTACCAAGAGTGTCATCTTCGAGGATCCTCGCAAGACCGAATGGGGGCGGGTATTCCTCCACAAGCTTTATTGGGGGTTTCATTTCTCTTGCAACCTGATATTTCTGATTGACTCTTTATATTGTTTATCCTGATTTTTTTATATATTGTACTTTTGGCTCCTGGTTTTCCATCTCCCTTGTGTCTTCTCTGATTTCCTTGGCCCACACCTCTCCAGATATATAATGTAATGTTATTCGGAATCATCTTCCCATTTTAGCTTGCAACCTGATATTCTTAAAAATAACATGAGCTGAAATAATATTTTTTTTCAACCATAACCATATTGTTGTGCTCTATATGAAGTGTGGCCTGCCCAGGTAGACTCCAGTAACTCCTATACTCCTGCATGAGTAATGATCTACACAGAGCAGGAAGCTTTGCATCTCTACACCAATCATAAGCACTAATCTATACACTAATACCCACTAAGAATTATATGCAAAGAGAAGAACCGAGAGCCAAATATAGTGTAGTAGGTTATGGTAGTGGGTTATATGAATAAGAGTACAGTGATATACTCACAAACCAGGGTTACCTTCAGGCAACCACTGTATAGGCAGGTGAGGAGATTGTCCTGTCCTCACTCAGGAATAAGAAGTCGCTCTCTGTAGACAGGAAAAAGATGGGGTATCCCCCTCCACCAAGGGTGGATATTAGATATAGTGTAAACAGGAACAGAGGCGCCAAAAGGGTAAAAACAATACTTAAAAAGTTTTAAAATATGCTTTAAGAGGCAGTGGTGGACTTACCTCCTGCAAGCAGACACAACAAGCTGTGTATTCAGAACAAAATCAATTTATTGGTACACTCCGGGGGGTAGTTGCAACGCGTTTCGCAGGCATAACCCGCTTCATCAGGCAATAATAAAAGGAGTACACGACTGGGGACAAGAGGCATAATTGGTGCATGTTCTCGGACAATGTGTAGACATAATTAGACGTTTTAACAACAATGATAAATGTACATGCAGTTCATAGTACAGATAGCGAGCAAGTGACAGATTATATAATATTAAATTGTTGCTATAGAGAAGTGGATTGGGGAGGTACATTTGAACATGTGAATTACAGGGGGGAAAAAAGCAGGAAGGGAGAGGTAAAAGAATTTGAATGAGGGTATACAGGGGGAGGGAAGGGCCCATCTGCAAGAGGATTGTGTAGAAAACGGGGAAGAGCAGGGGGGGGAAGGGGGGGGGGGATTAGTGTTAGTGTTCAACAGGGTATTGAGTGAGTAGTAATGTGTGTGCAATGATGCAATTGGAATAGAGTCGTTCTGAGGTGTATGAGTGAGAAGAGACTAGACTAGATGTGTGTCTTTAGGTAGAGGCGAAATGAACATACATAGTGCAAAGGATATATACAGAGTGATGGTCTAGAAAGAGCTTAAGCCTATTTCACTTACCAGCAGTAATGTCCGGGTAACACCTGGCGCCTCGTTGCCATGGTGTCCCGGAACTGCTGATTATATAAGCAGGAGTGGTGGTGAGCAGCCAATCAGAGAGCAGGGCTGGCGCCGAATTTCCCGCCTCGCGGGAGTACCTAATCGGTGTACGTGTCCTGTGCGTCTGGGAAGCCGCATCTGGATGATGTAGCGTAAGGGCATAGGCGAGCGGCAATGACGTCGTACTGTGGGCAAAGTTGCTGATGACGGCGAGGACACCACCACTCCTGCTTATATAATCAGCAGTTCCGGGACACCATGGCAACGAGGCGCCAGGTGTTACCCGGACATTACTGCTGGTAAGTGAAATAGGCTTAAGCTCTTTCTAGACCATCACTCTGTATATATCCTTTGCACTATGTATGTTCATTTCGCCTCTACCTAAAGACACACATCTAGTCTAGTCTCTTCTCACTCATACACCTCAGAACGACTCTATTCCAATTGCATCATTGCACACACATTACTACTCACTCAATACCCTGTTGAACACTAACACTAATCCCCCCCCCCTTCCCCCCCTGCTCTTCCCCGTTTTCTACACAATCCTCTTGCAGATGGGCCCTTCCCTCCCCCTGTATACCCTCATTCAAATTCTTTTACCTCTCCCTTCCTGCTTTTTTCCCCCCTGTAATTCACATGTTCAAATGTACCTCCCCAATCCACTTCTCTATAGCAACAATTTAATATTATATAATATGTCACTTGCTCGCTATCTGTACTATGAACTGCATGTACATTTATCATTGTTGTTAAAACGTCTAATTATGTCTACACATTGTCCGAGAACATGCACCAATTATGCCTCTTGTCCCCAGTCGTGTACTCCTTTTATTATTGCCTGATGAAGCGGGTTATGCCTGCGAAACGCGTCGCAACTACCCCCCGGAGTGTACCAATAAATTGATTTTGTTCTGAATACACAGCTTGTTGTGTCTGCTTGCAGGAGGTAAGTCCACCACTGCCTCTTAAAGCATATTTTAAAACTTTTTAAGTATTGTTTTTACCCTTTTGGCGCCTCTGTTCCTGTTTACACTATACCCACTAAGAATTGACCATCCGCCAGTTTTGGACTTACTTGATAAACAAATGAAAAAGGCCAGCTGTGCTAAATATCATCCTAGCTGCCTGGGACTCTTCTCTTTGGGAACGAGACAGGGACAAGGCATCATCCATGTGACCCTCTTGGTGCAAGATGGCCTGAGAAAATGCAAAACAGAAATCTCACTAATTCAACAAGCCCAGGTAAAATCATCAGTTCATTCACTTGGGAAGGATGCAATACTCACCTTGCGTTTTAAAGGGCCCAAGCGGACAACTTTGGAATCTGCAGCAGCATATGTGAGCCAGAGACCACTGTTAACATGTTGGACGAAGCACATCGACTCCCCATATTTGATCTCAGCGGGTCCCATACCTTCTATGTCTCGCTTAGGCGCAACATCCAACTTTTCCTGTGATGGTGTCACAAAACAATAATTAATTAGTGATACCTAGTTCTGCAGTACTGTGTTTTTTTAAGATTATCACAGTATGTGCACCTCAATTAATGGTTGTGTTGGCCAAGTACCCCCTGCTAACAGTGAAGTCATCTTAAAGAGGAACTGTCGCGAAAATCTTAAAATTTAAAACACATACAAATGAGAAGCACATTTCTCCCAGAGTAAAATGAGCCATAAATTATTTTCTCCTATGTTGATGTCACTTACAGTAGGTAGTAGAAATCTGACATTACCGACAGATTTTGGACTAGCCCATCTTCTCATAGGGGGGTTCTCAGGGTTTTTTTTATTTTTAAAAGCACTTAGTGAATGGCAGTTGCTCTGTCCAACTGCCAAAATAGTGTGCAGCGAGCAGGGAGGCTGGCCATCATCTTTGTATTAATCATTTTCAGAGGATGTCTTTAAAAATAATAAAGGCCATGCTGATAATTCCCCATGAAGAGATGGACTAGCCCAAAACCTGTCGGTAATGTCAGATTTCTACTACTTACTGTAAGTGACAGCAACATTGGGGAGAAGTAATTTATGGCTGATTTTACTCTGGGAGAAATGTATTTCTTATTTGTATGTGTTTTAAATTTTAAGATTTTCGTAACAGTTCCTCTTTGACTACATATTGCTTAAGATTAGTTCATAATTGTGTATATTAAAAGAGTACATGCTTGTTAAGTATGCCTTGATTCCTTTAATGACTTATAAACAATTATTTGGGTTAATTTATATTTGGTAAATGTTGCATATTTGGTTAAAAACGTTTTTGTTTTGTTTTTTTACCTTGGAAGCACGGAAGCAGAAGGCTGTGGCTTTAGTGTTGGCTTTCTCAGGGTCAACAAGCACCAATCCTCTTTCTTCCTCACGTGACAAGTACCGCCCAGTGGTCACATGGCGCGCACGGAATGGCAGTCCCCATCTCATGTGACTCCCACTCCAGCTGTAAACAAAAACAAGACCAGTGCAGAGATTAAAGAACTACTGAGGGGTTTAAGTTAAATTACAAACAATATAAATAAAACCTTAAAGGGTACTTGAAGTAACATGTGACATGATGAGATGAACATGTGTATGTACAGTCCCAAGCCTACTTAGAACTAGGCTGTGTTCCTTTTTCCTCACTGCACGGGTAAGAATCCAGGGCTCTAAATGACAACTTCTCTGCTGTCAAACTGCAGTAAGACTGTAGTATTACCTTTACTGGTAAGTAATTATAGGTTGTAAATCTCTGTGTGGCTGAAAAAAACAGATCTGAGTGCAGGGAAATGAAAAACAAGTTCAATAGTTCAACATTAGTTTGTATGGCAGCTGAATAAGTTTAGAAAAAATGACCCTCACGTACCCTAGGGAGTCAAAACTTCAATTACAATTGTTTATCTCATCAGTTTAATTTTCACTCCAGTTTTGGTTTAAATGCATTTGCAAATGTAAACTTATGATCTTCACATTCTTTCTAGTGAATATAATCTCCTTAAATGTGTTTCCACCTATCTCCAGTCAAAAACTAACATTTGTCAACATTCGTACAGTATTATATAAACAAAAGATTTCCAAGAGTAAGGCCTTGTTCACACTACAAGAGCTTTTCTCAGCAAATGTGTGATTTTAAAAGCTCTTGCAAATGTTATCCCTGCAATCTCTTGTTTACTATCTCATCGGGCCTCTGCGTAGGGAGAGAGGGAGGCGCTCGGGGAGGGGAGTGTCCTGCCTTCCCATCATCAGGCGCCTGTAGGCACGTGCCTTACTTGTCTTATGGCCTCTTTGGTCAGCAAGGTGGGCAGGGGCTCAAAGGATGGGCAATTATATGGTCCTAGATACCTACCTAGGTTGCCTTGCTGGCAATCTGGCTCTAAATAGTCAAGGACAAAGAACATTTACATGTTTTTAGGTTCTGCTGATAATTTTGCAGTTGAAATCAAAACCTGGTAGTAGTGCTGATCACTTGTACAAAATGCTATGTAATAAACAGAATGCCAATGATAGTAATGTGATGCTTGTTGTCCTGATAATTTGTCTGTGAGATGTGTGAGATATCCCAGCTGTACCATCAGAAAACATGGCCTGCAGGAAGTAAACCTCCCACTGGTTAATAGGAGCATATTTGCTCCTGATGTAGCGCTATTACCATGCTGCTTTGATTCTGACCATATGGACACCACAATAGTTAAAGGGGCACTATGGCGAAAAATTGTACAATTTAAAATATGTGCAAACATATACAAATAAGAAGTACGTTTTTTCCAGAGTAAAATGAGCCATACATTACTTTTCTCCTGTGTTGTTGTCACCTACAGTAGGTAGTAGAAATCTGACAGAAGTGACAGGTTTTAGACTAGTCCATCTCTTCATAGGGGATTTTTTAAAGATATTCCCTAAAAAAGTAATTAAACAATGATGCTGGCCAGCTTCCCTGCTCACTACACAGTTTTTTGGCAGTTGGACAAAGCAACTGCCATTCACTAAGTGCTTTTAAAAATATATAAATCACTGCAAATCCCCTAATGAAGAGATGGACTAGTCCAAAACCTGTCACTTCTGTCAGATTTTTACTACCTACTGTAAGTGACAGCAACATAGGAGAAAAGTAATTTATAACTCATTTTACTATGAAAAAAACGTACTTCTTATTTAACTGTGTTTGCACATATTTTAAATTTAATTTTTTTTTTGGCTATAATGCCCCTTTAAGAGACTAGCACTGTCGCCTTGCAGTAGTGGTATCCCGGGATCACTAGAACGCTATCTGCATGGCTTTTCCAGGCACTGACTTTTTCCCACATTACAAAAAATTCTGGTAAGTTAATTGGTACCTTGATTCAACCTTGATTTTCCACCCCACAATTCAACATCCATACCTAACATCACAATCTCGATTAATGGCACTTCAATAATACCTGTCCCCCAGACGCATTGCCCAGGTGCAATACTGGACTTGAGTCTCTCATTCAAACCACATATTAACAAACTCTCCTTCTCGTGTCTCCTCTACCTAGAAAACATCTCCCACATCTGCTCTTTTCTCACACAGGACACTACCAAACCTCTTGTGCATGCCCTGATTTTCCCAAGTAGAGACTATTGCATCTTTCTGCTCTGCAGCCTCCCTGTTAACCATTTGACTCTGCCACAGTCCATCATGAACTCTGCTGCACGACTTACTCTCCTTTTCTCCTGCTTCTCCACTATGTCAGTCCCTTCATTGGCTGCCATTTACACAAAGGATACAATTCAAAATCCTGACGCTTGCTCAGTGGGGTAGCTAAGGTGCTACGAGGCCCAGTGGGGTAGCTAAGGAGCTACGAGTCCCAGTGCAAGTTTTACATAGGGCCCCACAATTGCTTTATACATAATTAATATGGCGCACCAAACCCTGCCAAGGACAACCAGAGTATCAAAGATGCAAAAAGGTGATTGGTAACAGTTTGCCAATGATCCTATTCATCCCATTCAAAGTAGTGGGATGTGGGTGTCAATAACACCCTCTAGTGAAAAGATACAGGAGACAAAAGTGGGAGCCCAATAGTGTAGTATGTCAAAAACAATTGAACGTAATAAAAGTAAGACACTACTCACAAAGGTGGGTTGCAGAGGGGCAACCGACCACAGGAAGCAGGTGGAGACAACAAACCCGACTCCACTCGGGGTGGTCCCTAGGGACCTGGATGCGGTCGCTCTCCTTGGTAAAAGAAATGGGACAGATATCCGCCGTGGTCGAAGCCACGTGTGGTCTGTACCCACCCCTCAGACGGGTGAGGTAAGGGGGTATGATTGCACAATAAGGGTATAAGAGGCGCCCTGGTGTAATAAAAGCATCTAAAAACAGTTTAAAAACGGGAAATAAATTTGAGGTGGCTTACCTCAGTGACGAAAAAATCTTTGTATTTTACTACTAATATTGCTACTAATAAAAACCTTTGTAAAATACAAAGATTTTTTCGTCACTGAGGTAAGCCACCAGGGCGCCTCTTAGATCCCATTCAAAGCATCAATAGAAGTGATTGTTACCAACACAGGACCATTCAAGAGATAATACTGCAGCTGAGGGAGAGACCCTTGGGGCCCCTTTGGCCCAAGGGCCCTGGTGCGGTCACAACCTCTGCATCCCCTATTGCTATGCCACTGTGCGCCCCCACAAGGCACTTTACAGCCTAGCTCCTTCTTATCTAGATAAGCATATTTCCAGATACCATCCTACCTGCAATCTCCGTTCTACTAATAATATTCTCCTGTCTTCCTCTCTGGTCACCTCTTCTCACTTCCACCTACAAGACTTCTCTCGATCCTCCAGCCTCTCCTATGGAACACCCTTCCTCAATACATCTGCCACTCACCCACACTTACTCTTTTTAGGTGCAACTTGAAAACTCTCATTTTCAAGCAAGCATACACTCTCACTCTCTATCAGGACACCCTGGCAAGAGACCACCATTTTACCATCCCATACACAGCTTCCCTTCGCCTACTGTCCTATCCCTTAACCCTTTAGACTATAAAGCCGATTGGCCAGGGCTCTCCCTTTTGTCTCTTAACCGGTTCAGCACCGCAGTCCGAAAATCTCATGCATCCGAGCAACGTTCACCTCCCATTCATTCGCCTATAACTTTATTGCTACTTATCACAATTAATTGATCTATATCTTGTTTTTTCCGCCACTAATTAGGCTTTCTTTGGGTAGTACATTTTGCTAAGAATTATTTTTTTCTAAATCTATTTTAACAGGAAGATTAAGAAAGAAATGAAAAAAATTAATTATTTCTCAGTTTTTGGCCATTATAGTTTGAAATTAATATACGCTACCGTAATTAAAACTCATGTATCTTATTTGCCCATCTGTAACGGTTATTACACCGTTTACTTTAAACAATGTCCCTATCACAATTTATGGTGCCGATATTTCATTTAGAAATAAAGGTGCATTTTTTCAATTTGCGTCCATCACTATTTATAAGCTTATAATTTTAAATAATATAATAACATATTCTCTTGACATGCATATTTAAAAAGTTCAGACCCTTGGGTAACTATTTATGTTGTTTGTTTTTTTTTATTGTATTTTTTATTTTATTTTTTAATAAAAAAAAGTGTTTGTGGGTAATTTTTGGTGTGGGAGGGAACTGCTAATTTTAAATGTAAAATAATATATTTTTTTTATTAAAAATGTATGTGGGTGCAGTTTACTATTTGGCCACAAGATGACAGTGAAAAAAGTCCTGGATGCGAACGATCTCGCATCCAGGAACTAAAATGCTGGGGAGAAGTTTCCTGGGGGCAGAAATACCGCGCTCTCTGGAGAGAAAGCGTTGGTATTTCTGCAGGGAAAGGAAGATCGGTGAATGGGAATTATATTCCCATTCACTGATCGGGGGGCTAGCGGCGGGCAGCAGGAGCGCGCGCGGGGGCGTGCCTGATCGCGCGCACCAGCCGGCGGCAGCAGCAGTGCCTATCTGGACGAGGAAGCTCGTCCAGATAGGCTGAACTGGTTAAAGAGACACTGAAGCGGAAAAAAATTATGATATACTGATTTGTATGTGTAGTACAGCTAAGAAATAAAACATCAGGAGCAGAGACGTAAGTCTAATATTGTTTCCAGTACAGGAAGAGTTAAGTAACTCCAGTTATCTATACAAAAGAGCCATTGAGCTCCACGACTTTCAAAGTTGCAGAGAGCTCTGTCTTCTGAAGCTTGTTATCTCAAGTATCAGTCATTGTAATTTCTTTTTCTCTGCATTGAACAGTTCAATAGTTCAACTGGCCTGCTCTGTAAAATCATGTACAATGCTGAGTATTGTGTAAACTACAAATATTAGAGAATGATGCAATGTTATAAAAAACACTATATAACTGAAAATAAAAATATGAGAATATTTTCTTTGCTACTAATGTTTTAGTAATTATCCGTACTACACAACCAATTCATTATATCATATTTCTTTCTCACTCCAGTGTCTCTTTAATGCTGTGTAATATGTGTGCATATCTTCCACCATTACGGAAAAATGTGTTATTGATTTGTTTGCTGCATCAGCTGTAATCCACCTTGATCTTGTACCGTTAACTGTATTGTTTATATTGTTTTGTTATACCCTGTATTCTGTTGTACAGCGCCACAGACGATGCTGGCGCTATATAAACCAATAATAATAATAACAACGGTGTTACAAATCTTCTGGCAGGCAGAGCACTTCTGTATACTTGTATTTCCCTCTGCACATTTAGGGGTTTCTCTTGAACGGCAATTACAAATAAGTTGACAAGGCAAAACTTCCTGAAAATCGAGACTCTAAGCCCTCCCAGGACAAAGTGCAGCAAAGTAAAAATGTCTGCACACACTTATATAAAAGCTGGAAATGGTGACTGCAGCTTTTCTGTGGAACATTCTGAATTATGAAGTTAAAATGAGCTGACAGAGGAATTGAGGAAAGTTACCTAATTCTCAAGGGCTCCAGCCTCCACAGGGAACGTGCATGAGAGCAAACTGGCCCTCCCTCATAGTGGGGGATCCTGAAGACAGAAGGAGGCAGACAGGGATGTGTTCGTTACAGTTCTCACTCCTTGCCCTCTTCTCCAGCATCTGCAATGGGTCACTTACCTGCGTTGCTCCTCCCCTTGGTCAGTGGAGGAAATAGTCAAACATTCATCCATATGGCCATGGAACAAACGCAGAACATCTCCACCAGTTACAAATCCTGCGGAAATTTTAAATTTTACAGTTAGTAAAATCGCTATTAAGACAGTTTGGTGCATTTTGCAATATAAACATATTAAAATGTATATTTTAATTTCAATCTACCCACTAACAGTACAATTTTCAGCAAAGTATTGCCCGAGCGATCAGACAAATGCGATCAGCAGTGTTGTAGCTATAGGGGATGCAGAGGTAGTGACCACACCGGGCCCCTAGACCAGAGGAGCCCATCAAGGGTCACTCTTTCAACTGTTGTATTCGTATTCACTCTTTAATGGTTCTATGCTTGTAGTAATCACCTCTATATGTGCTTTGAATATCTCCCTATCAATTGCTTTAGAGGGGCCCAGTGTAAAACTTGCACTGGGGCCCTTAGCTACGCCACTTGTGATCAGATTGGCATAAAATAAACCTCAATGTCCCAAATCAACTATGAAAGATTCCAATAGTAATATTAGAATAGTATAGTATTACTATAGTATAGTAATACTAATATAGTAATATTCTAATGGTAATTCTTAACAATTTACTGTATATACTCGTGTATAAGCCTAATTTTTCAGCATAAAAAATGTGCTGAAAGGTTACCCCCTCGGCTTATATGTGAGTCAGTGGAGCAAAACAGGTTTTGTTAACGGCAGAGGAGCATAAGGATTGTGCTCTAGTGATCCTGCTCTTACCAGCTGGCTCCCTGCTGTGTCCATGCCCCCCATCCCCAGCAACATAGTGTGCAGAGTGTGCTGCACAAGACTACCCGTGTCCCCTGGCTAGTGGAGTGGAGCGCACAAGCAACATGTCAGTGGTGCAATGATTCTTCCTGTGTGGCAATCGCTGTGTTACATATCTATGGCGCCATCTAGAGGTTTCTTGAGACACAGCTGTATGAACCTCTGGCACATCTGGCTATGGTGAGGGGGCTTACTTGTACTGGGGGAACATCTGGCTACTGTGGAGGGGGCTATATTGGGAGGGGGCTTACACGCGAGTCAATCACTTTTTCTTGTTTTTTGAGGGAAAAGTGGTACCCACTTTTCCCTCAAAAAACAAGAAAAAGTGATACCCACTTTTCCCTCAAAAAACAAGAAAAAGTTGACTTATACACGGGCCGGCTTATATGCAAGTATATACTGTAGTCAATTGGTTGTAAACTCTTGTTGAATCTAATCTGTGATCTCCATGGTGATGGCAGTGTCATGTGACACGCTGGTTGCCATGGAGATCACCGCTGGAACGAGTGATTGGTTGAGTGCCTTGTGTTGTTGCATGCTGCACACATTTCTGAAAAGTTGGCAGGAGGAAGAGGATAGGAAGGGAGGAATCGACCCCTTTAGCGACGGGCTGGCTTCATAGCGGCCGCGGGCAGTAGTTTGCCCACGATTGGGTTACAGTTTGTTTTAGTATCTCATTTACGGAATATGCATTTTACATTTTTTTCAGAGCCTAAAACCTTTACACAGAAAGTAAAAAGTCCTGAAATCAAGCAAGCTGAACTCATTAAAGAAGAACTGTAGTGACATATAGCAGAATGCAGTAAATTATTCAGGATACCCACTTTTATGGTAATTTTCCAGGTTTCAGCATCCGAAATACTTCTTATACCTATAGATTGTTGTATATTGAATGTTGCCCCAACTTCCCACAGATGTTTAGCCTAGGCTGATTAGGTATGTGGAATTCTCCCAGCTTAGAGCATTCTGGGAGACCAGGTATATTTTCTACTGGCTTTAGAGCTCTCAGTAACAAAACATTCTGCAGATATCACCTGCCAAGTACTAAAGATTCTGCCGCAATAAATATCAGAATGTAATTCAGGGAGAGGAAATATTTTACAATCGACATACACTGACTAAATCATTTACAAAATAAATATTGTTTAAAAAAAGCAATTTTATTCATTATATTATATTCACTACATTTCCTCTTTAATACCCATCCAACACCTAAATGATTATTTTAGATCAGGGGTGTCAAACGCAAATACAAAGTGGGCTGACTTGTACACTGGCCAACCTCAATGTCTACTGGCCACCTTCCTCCCTTATAAGGTAAGGTTCCCTGGTGTCTAATGGCCCCCCTCCAGCCCCCATATAGTTCCTTGGAGTCTAGTGGTCCTCCCTCCCCTATACAGTTCCCTGGTTTCTAGAGGCCCCCACCCTTCCCTATACAGTTGCCCACTGTTTAGTGCTTTCCCCCACCTCCCCCATGCGGCTTCCCTGGTGTTCTAGGGCTTCACCTCCAATATAGCTTCCCTGGTGGTCTAGAGCGGGCCAAACATAATGCCAAGTGGGGGAACCATTTGAGGCCCACATTTAATGGCTCTGAGCGCCAGATTTGACCCACGGGCTGGAGTTTGACATGTATGTTTTAGAGGAACTGGCTTACAAGATAGTAAAGCTGTTTAGCTTTATTATTGTGTTTCAGTTAAATAAAACCATACTAAGAATATAAACAAGTGTTACAGGCTCCTACCTTCAGCTATCTCGCAGCCCGAAGTGATTGGATTCATGTTCCAGAGGGTCTGCATGAATGAGGCATCCACCTGCAGGTCCCCGCTGGCAGTGGAGAGGTGCTGGAATAAGGACAGACAAGTTAGAAGAACGGATGTGATCATTAACACAACTCCTCTTTAGAATTGGTGACCTCTGGTAAACCTACCAGATATCTCTCTGAGGACACGCTGACCAGGATCAGATCGTCACCTATTCGCACCTTCTCACCTTCTGAGCGCTGTTTGGAGGCTGGATGAATGGTCCACCAGCAGGCCTCTCCTGATCATTATGAGACACACAGTTACATGGGAAAACTTGGAAAATCATGTGTTTGACTACTTGACTTGTAACTTGAAGTATTAGAACATGAAACTGAAAAGGAACCTGAAGCAAGAGGCATATTTATTTCCTTTTAAATAATACCAGTTGCCTGGCAGTCCTGCTGATCTTTCTGGTCAGTAGTGTCTGAATCGCAACCCTGAACCAAGCATGCAGCTAATCTTGTCAGATTTTTGTCAGAAATACATTTATGCTTGTTCAAGGTCTATGGCTAAAAGTATTAAGAGACAGAGGATCAGTAGGACTGCCATGAAACTGGTATTGTTTAAAAGGAAATAAAAATAGAAACCTTTATATGCATCTCACTTCAGGTCCCCTTTAAACATGATCAAACTCTGACATAACATTCAATGAAAATGTGTTTTCCTAATTTTTATTGCCCATGCAGTTCTTATATTTGCTTTTGTGTAAAGGTATTATCCTCTGTTTACAAATTACACGTCCCCCAAATATAGTTTATCTGCTCTAAAAAGCTGCCATTACAATTTATTGCACAGTTGCTGTATTTATGGATTATAATTTATCCAGTGAGAATTTATCTTTATGTACACTCTATGCTTGTGGTTTAGGTGAAGCACTGCTAGGAATGTTTACTAATAGTGGCTGATAAGGAAACAAACAAAATAATGTAATCACTTCCTCAACTTTGGATCTAAGCTTCCTACTGAAAAAGAAAGTGCTGTGTTTTACTGTTTCAATGCTGTTCTGCTACCAATTTTTTTCTGGTAGTAGGTTTTATGCTGTAAATAATAGCAAAGATGATAGGCTGGGTTTAACACCATTTAAACTCCAAGAGAAAAATATTTTACTTTTGGTTAATGTTAATAGGAGTTAGTGCCTTTTTAATTTTTTATATCTGTGTATCCATACCTGTGCTGACAGGAGGTGTGTATACCATTTCCATTAGATACACCAAAAAAATGCAACTTTAATTTTGTTGTGAGTAGAAGTGTTAGTTTCGTCATCCCTCATGTCTAATCCCAAGCAACACCACAGTTTATACTAAAGTTCTAGATTTCTAGTATTTTTCCAGGACAGAAAGTAAAGGCAAATGAGATGTTCTCCATAGTCTGAAACAAATCCAGAGCCAAGCTTCAGCAAACAATACTGCAATGCCCCTGGACTCTTGGTGGTTTAGCTATACCCACCCCCCACCTGTACTACCTAGCCTCACAAATTTAACAGCTCTCCTATTGGTTTGTATCAAATTCTGTGCAAATGCCTGAGTTATTGGGTTTCTCCTCTATGGATAGGACCCACAATCTACCTTTTGCCCTGCTGAAAGGTACCCTAACACATAATGCTCCTAATTATACTATCCTCCATCAAGCTTCTTGCCTATGGCATATGGATGCTAAAATAATCCTGGGAACACATTACGCTCTTTTGGCAAAATCCCACCCTACAGGAAGTACGGTATGTAAATTAGCAAAACTGCTCTATGGGATGGATAGGGGCATTCTGTATCTGGGCCAAAAGCTACAGAATACTCAACTTGTTCCATTTATAACAGGCCAGAGCCAATAACCCTTTTCAGTAGTCCACCAATGTATGTATTATCAACTGCAACATACTTTCCACATGCAGTGCCACCATGCTGCCCCTATTTAGGACTCATTTACACTATGGCCTCAATTCACTAAGCAGTTTAGACCAGTCTACTGATAGTTTTAAGTCTACTGGTGGTTTTAGGTCTACTGATGGTTTGGTATAAATCAGTTGAATCAAAAGGGAATTCACTAATTATTACCAAATGTTTTAGACCAGTTTTTAGATCTGGTCTAAAACATTCGGTAATTAGGTCGGTAAAGAAGGGAAAATTATCAAAAGATGCAATTCACAAATGAGTAGCTATGACTGTCATAACTGTCATGACTGTCAGAAATTAGCTGGTCTAATCTTTGTCAGAAAAAGTGGGTGTGGTTACTCCTTGTTTGCCTTTGTTAATTGCATCTTTTGATCATTTCCCCTGCTTAACTGACCTAATTACCAAATGTTTTACACCAGGTCTAAAAACAGGTCTAAAACATTACACCAAACCATCAGTAGACTAAAAACCATCAGTAGACTAGTCTAAACTGCTTAGTGAGTTGAGGTCTATGTGCTGCGCTGTCAGTTATGACGCACCACCCACTGCTTGCAATCTATTGACTTTTTATGCTCCTGCTCAAAGTACATCTGTGCGTTCCTGTGCACATTCCCAATTTCCCTGTGAGTCGTATCATGTCGAGGCCATCGACATCCGCGTTATAACACACTGCGTAGCACTTGCCTTGAATTGGGAATGCAGACACAAAATTGCAATCGTGCATGTGTTGTGTAGTGTGAATGAGCCCTTATAAGATAAGGGTTATAACCCTGTCTTGGTTGGTTGTAGGTCTTACCTGAAGAACTTTCCTGTAGACCAACATCAAATGCCAGCTTATCAGTTAAGGACCGGGACGTTGTAAGGCAGCACAGATACTATTCAGAGAAACAACAAAAGTATGTTATGGTGCTCAAAAAAAAAAAGATACTACGCAGTTCACTACTATTTAATTATGCCTTTATTACACATTTCCAATCAATCATCTTCACCGACCAATGCAGTTACAGTAATTTTTTTTTTTAAGACCGATTTTCTCAAAACCCAATGCGATGCGGTCTTTGCTATTAACCACTAAAGTCAGCACGAAATTACGTGGAACATTATTTTTACATTTATTAACTAAACTAATTAGACTTTTCCCCAAAATTTCGCAATACAATTTTGCATCGAAATTACGATGTGAAATTACGGTTATGCAAAATTCATGTTCATCACTAGCAGAGAAGATGACATAGTAAAACTAATTTTACAGATTATAGCCCAAAGTACTTACCATGTCGCTGTGGCAATGCCGCAGAAGAATGGCATGACCGTAGAGTAATGTTCTATGACCTCCACCTTGAGAAGACTTAACAAGGAAAAAAGAAAACAACAATAAACAAAAAGGGGTTTGGCTTTTTGTAGACAACCCTCTTTTTTTTCTTTCTTTTCCTATTGGCTCCACTGCCAAGCAGAACCTTCTGATGATCCCACCTACATTTATATGTAGGTACATTTATATGTATATAGTATAATGCAACATAACTGATTACTGCCCTCACTATCTCCAAATGTTTGCATGTATATTGTGAACAATACAAAAAATACTTTCTATACAGAAAACATGCAAAAGACAATGTATGGAGTCACCAAATGGAAAAATGCATAATCGGAGCTCAGAACAAGGCCGGATATACACAGACCACTATAATGCTAATCCAAATCTCTCTAGCAATAATTAGATAGCATAATGGTTGTTAAACAACATGCCATGGTGAATGATCAAGTGATGGAAAAATAATTCTATCACAGTGATTTCCAAACATGCTAGAAATGATCCATGACCAATTAAGGATCGTTCCCTCAATCCTTTCACACATCCAAATGAAAAGAGCAAGTTGCGGAGAAACTTCACAAACATTAGGGGGATTAGTAATACTTCTACAGAATGGATACAAGATCTGCACAGATATGGACAGCCTAATGACAGATGGGCAGAGGTCTCACTGTTTGGCTGAAAGACACAAGCCCATGTTAAAATATTCAGCTTTCTACCCAGAAGTCAATGAAAAGGGTTTAGTGCATCACCAATGACAGCTCTGCTCCATCTTCTTTGATGCTAGATCTGGAGTAGATTTGCAGAGTGTCAGAGAACCTTGTTGTTCAACAACAAGCACTTCTGATGGTGGACTTCCTATTATCCACCATACTGTCCAGCTATGTAAATGTATGCAGAGGTCATTATGGCCTTTGGACAGGGCTATTTATGATCACCCTATCATTCATTAGTTGGCACACACTTGTTCAATTCCCTTTGTGAGATGACAGAGGTGTCTACATCTAATCATAAGACTGGTTAAATCTTGTGTCATATTAAAGCTAGCATTTCAGTCCTTCACAGGACTCCTTTATCACATCTGATAAGCAAGCAGACAACTTTTGGCAAGGCCGAATTTATACTTTTTGTGCCCCTAGATCAAGTATGCTGTGGCTCCCCTTTCTTGTGCAGCAGTGCTTCTCCCATTCCATGTGCAGCCCCCTTGTGTATTATCCATGTACAGCAGCCCCTTTCTTTCATTAACAGCATTAACAGCTCCCTTGAGCATCAGTTTCCCTTTTTCATGTGTTGCTACCCATTTTCAGACTCCTCTTTCATATGTAGCAACCCCTCTTTCATGTCCAAGTACCCCCTTGGGCTGCCCAGGCTTCTGCGGCCTTTCCAGAAATCTGGCCCTGACTTTTGGTGGTCTACATCTTAACCTGGACAATCTTGTGAGGCTCAGAAATGTTGGTTCAAATATGACATCAAAGGATTAAACCATTTCAGAGATGATTTGATGCAGTACTGGCTCTCACTATCTTCATACGGAAGGCCTTATACTGGTGTGCACCAAGTTTTACCTATTGATGTGCTGTGAAGGTATAAGTGTGAGCTGATCTTTGATTAGAATAAGCACTACTCGTGCTGCCTTTTGCAGTCAAGGCCTCTTTTATTATCCCATACAGCACAAAAGAGAATTTGATCAGCTACCATACAATGTTTTGTAGCAGATCGTCTTTCCACCTTGAGACTTTTATCCACAAGATCATTTCTGTATCGGTTGTTGGATACATACATATGTCCTTATAAAGCAATATTTTCAAAGAATTTAGTCAGCTACTACTTTTAAGCACAGTAAAGCCTTCTACCTATAACCCAACCCAACCCCACCCCACCCAGTTGTACACTATAGTGCCTGAAAGAATCCATATTTGTAATTTCCAAGATCTTCAGAAACCTGGGAAACACCTGTTAGAAAGGATGTCTGGCATGTACCATGCGGTGGAGAAAGGAAAGAGAAGGAATCAAAAACAGGAGTCAATTAAGGAAAGAAAGTCTAGTCGTAAGAGGTCACATAAAAAAAAGAGGACAAAATGAAAAGACTTCGGCACACGGGCTGCAAAACAAGGAGACCAGCGTATACAGGAGTGGGGAGGTAAATTGCTGGAACCACATCACTCGCTAGGTCAGATAATACAATAAAATGGAGCTTGGCCACCAGCACCCCAGCACTGGGTGTTTTGGGTGCAGAATACTAGGGTTAAGCTTAGAACCCTAATATCCAAAAAACTACCCCCAGCTAACCCACCCTTCTGTGTAGTGTCCCTCCCCTCTAACCCATCTTACCTCGGCAGTAGAATTATCACTTGCCCTTTCTTTAATCCTAAACTTCAAGTTCACCTTCTTTTGTCTTAGAAATTTTACTGTGGACATTTATTACCGTATATCCAATCTACTCCCCAATTTGATTTTTACCAGCTGATATTACCTTTGAGCCTTGTGTATTCCCTCTCTGTCAGGGTTACTGCAGGTCTCTGGTACCCCAATTGTCCATCAATCCTCCTAATCCTTTTCCTCCTTTAGCGAACTAAGGTTACTATCCACCTGTTGATACTTACCACCCCAGTGACTAACAATCCATACATCTCTTTTCCCAAAACTGAACTGAATCACTAAAGCCAGGTGTACATCCACCTACGGGGGCAGCTGCAGTTTTTACAAACTCCTCACTCCCAGGTGAGTGGTTTTATGCACTAAAGAGTCACCCCATCAAAATAACATACATTCATCCCCTGAGTAACCCCTAATTTCTTCGAACTCAACTCTAAACATAACCCGATTTCGATTTTTAACTAGTAACTCTCTCCTCCAAAAACCCTAATCAATTCCTTATGTCTAACCTTAATTCTTTCTCAGATGAAATCTTACAGCTGAGCCTGACATTCACCTATGCAAAATGTCAACCTTAACCATTATCTATGATATGAAATTATCTTCAAAACAGTTACTGTTACTGATGTTTGTTGCAGTTTACACCTAGCCAGCCCTAACTATTACCAATACGCCAACCCTTACCTGACAAAAACACTAGTTAAAAGCTGAACACTAGTTTCAACGAATATCCTAACGGTTGATGCTAGCAGTACTTACCTGTTGGGATGGGAAGACCTAATAGTTGATCTCCCAAAATGTGCACCCAAATAACCCACCACTGGAAAGAATTAGTCTCAGTGTTTAGGACTCTGGGAGTTTGTAGCTTGTTTTTTTAAAACAAGTCATACCCAAGTTGCTTTTTTAATGAAGTGTTAGATAATTGACCAAAGTCATATACAGTACTCACGGAGAACGGAATACACGTTTGAGATGTCCTATGGAAGATGGGCTTATTTTCCTACGAGGGGAAGGTATTTTTTTTCAGTAGAATCACCTATAGGTATCTTTGAGGCTTTTATAGTGTATCTACATGTGTTTCATTCCTTCACTCTAAACAATAACACATTCTAGTTGAAACCGCCTGGTTGTCATGCGACACAAAGGAACAGCTTTTTTTGGCTCTTTGTATATAAGACTCATGTTTGAACTTCGGTTCCTCTTCTCTGTAGATTGAAAGAATAATGCATACAATCTCTTCTCTGTGTCAGTAGTGGATCATTCTACATGACGATCTAGTTGTGTTTGGGAATCTGGAACAGCAGGTAGTATGTCACTGTCTGAGTGGGGGACAGCGTTATGCATATGTAATTAAGAGTCGCTACTGAAATTTTATTTTTGGGAGTATAATCCCACTTTAAAAGAGAACCTGAACTGAAAAGTAAAAGTAAAAACAAACAAACATGTATAGTCATCAATCTCTTTCTCCTTTCCTGCACCCCTTTTGTCCAATGTGATCAATGGAATTCTATGTCCTCCATTTTGAAAATGGCCATAACCCCATTACAGCTACCTGGTCAGCACACTGTTAATCTGTAATATCACCCACTTGAGCCATAGGGATACATGGACATTACCTTGCACATTCAGTTGTAACTGACAGAAACTGGTATATTTCAGTTCTGACAAAATCTTGTCAGAACTGGAAGGGATCACTGTAAGAAGAAAATGGTGAGCTTCTGAGAGGAACTGACGTTGATGTAAGTATGTACTATTCATTTGCAGCTATATCATGTGTTTATTTTAAATAATTTTACTCAGTTCAGGTTCTCTTTTTCTTTTTTTTTTCTACATCATTTTTCACTTTAAGTTCTCTAACTCCTCTATACATGTGGTAGCTGAAGACTGTCTATATACTTCATGCTTCTCCTCAATACTTAATCTGGGGAGCCAAATTCTATTTCTGGGCATGGGAAGTCTCCATGGGATTGTAATTTGAGTTTCGAAACTTCACAGTTTCAGATTAGGCTATGCCTGAATACAGTGAGGTTCATTTATCAAAGTAAGTACGGAGAAGAGCAGACATGACAAGAACATTTATATTGTGCTTTTCTTCTGGGTGACTCAAGGCGCCGGAGCTGCAGCCACTAGGGTACGCTCTACAGGCAGAAGAAGTGTTAGCAAGTCTTGACCAAGTTCTTTTACTGAATAGATACTGGCATACTGAACAGGAAGGGCAGAGATTCAAAGCCAGGTCTCCTGTGTTAGATCTGAACTGTAAGTTCAGAGACACCAGTAAAGTATAAAATGTATTAAACACATTTAAAAGAGGAGGTAGTGGTGGACTTACCTCCCCAAAATAGACACAAATCTGTTCATATTTTGTCAACAAGTAGCTTTATTCAAATACTCCACAATGCAACGCGTTTCACAGGTACAATCCTGCTTCATCAGGCAGTAATTGGAGCAAAATTGGAAAATTTAGAAACACTTGGCTAAGAACTTATTATAGTAGTAGAGCCCTTAACCAGTTTGCTATCCAGCCAGTAAGCTGGAGCAAAAGTGGATCAGTTGCCTAGAGCAACTTATCAGAATCCTTGTTTCAGCTGCAATTTGATTGGTTAGTCTGGGAAACTGCTTTGGTTTTATTCCAGATATCATTTGCACTTCTCTTTATAAAAGCAGCCTCAGTGTCCTTCTCTGAACCTGGCCTCGACAGAACAGCTAAGCTAATACCAACATATGGTTTTATATGCTGTGTCAGCTTTGAGAGATATTATATGTGACAAGTTATCCTAAATATTTATCTATAAAGGAACAATATTCTCTTTCATGTCTCAAGAAAACCACAGGACAGGAGCAGTCTATTTCCAGAGTGATTTTAAGACAGCTGATTTGAAGAATTTCAGCAATGTGCAAAAGAAAAGCTTGGTCACAGAATCTCTCTTGAGGATTCATGCCATTGTGAATGTAAGTGCCATTGTGACCCTGGCAGACTGGGTGACATGGACCACTGAAACTGAAGGCTGTAGATGTGCAGCATGGAAAATGGGATATAAATGGGGAAAGGAACGAAGTGTATAATTTGGCCAACAACTTGGAAAGTCTCTTCATTGGGTGAGGAGTGATGGGGTTCCACCAGAAGGGGAAAGGGAGGGGAGGGAAATCACAGGAGGAAGCAGAGCAAGGCCACAGAACATACCCACTTATCCAAATTGGGCGGCTAGCATGACGACCAGAAATAAGAAAAAGAGAAAGCCAAAACAAAAGACAGAAGAAATTATGTCACAGAGAGCTTGACAAGGCAGCTTCATTGAATCTGACACACAGACAATCTGGACAATAAGACATTTATCTTGCACTGATGAACCCAAACAGGTTTTGTAGGTGGATATTCTCTACTATGTGTCATGTACCAAAACATTTAATGCATTGCACTTATAATAGGGTCACACTTGCTAAAAATTGTGGGCATTTCTATAAGGCAGAAACACCCACTAAAATGCACATAATGCCCCCCAATGCACAATCAGAGTGCACTGGGAGCAGCGGGCAAGGGGGGGGGGGGGGCAACACTGCTGCTTTTTATTGCACAATGAGTGCATTTCCCTATTGTGGACAGTCAGCTGTTCTGCCGTGGGAAAACACTGCAATTTTTCCCCAACCTGAAGTGTGACCCTAACCTTAGGGTATGTTTCCATTAGAAGCATTGAGGACTCAGAAATTGCATGCAAATGTGAATTCGCATATGCATACATGTGAATCTTCATGCAAATTCACATGTGCTAATTTTTTGTGCTTTTTGTTTTTTTTTTACCAGTAGGTAGTTCTATTGACATTAATGTGAAATGCGAATGTGAAAACACGTAAAAATGCAAATGGGAAAATGCACTTGAAAACTGCATGTGGCATCCGAAAAATAGTAACACTGCAGCAAGATTTTTTTCATAGATGCTAATTTTGAATCTAATGGAAACAGGCATACAGGAATTCACTGGTGTGTGAATTTGTGTGCAACCCCCCCCCCCCCCCCCCAAAAAAAAAACCCCCACACACACAAATGCGCACCTAGTAAAAACGAGCCCTGATTTGCATTTTACATACATTGACAAATACTGTCCATGCTCCGCTTGTAGTTTGGCTTTATTCACTAAAGGACAAGTAAGACAGAAATGTTTGTAGGACTCATGTTTGCATGCTTATAAGTGTGCGTGTGAAACCTGTCACTTGAGAGCTGTGGAGGCTGCAGGTACCGTATTTTTATTTTTTTATTGTATTTTCTTGGCTGCAATCGTTTTTGGGTGAAACAACTAGTCATACAAAAAAAAACAGATTGCCTGATAAAAGGATTTGTTGCTATGTAGGTTATGCAGACTGTATTTAAGGCAGAAAATTCCGCTAGCCAAGTAACATAGCAGTTTGTTATTCCTACAAAGGATGCAGTGGCTTTTTATCTCAGCACTTGATCTCTGTCTGCACCAAAAGGAACCAGAATTTGATGAAGGTGCTGGACCACACAGAAGATCCCAAATATACTGCAATGAGATCACAAACTGAGTCAGCTCAATGCAGTTCATCTAATTTCATGTTCATTTCACAGTGTGAGGCACCAAGAAGGAGGTTAGGGGTGGATGTGGAGTTAGGCAAAAGGAGGGATTTTTTATTAGGTATCTGTTTTCTTTCATGTTTAGGTAATACAAAGGGTTAGGAGGTGGGATGAATCTAAGGATAGGCATCAAAAGAAACTTGAAGCTAAGCACCAGAGGGTAGGTTAGGCATAAGATTCAGGAGGCAGTTTAGGATTAAACACCAAGCCAGGGCAGTTCCAGATATACACTAGATATAAAGTTCAGAGCTATGCCTCAGGGTAAGGAGAGTCGGGCTAAGGAAGTTGGTTAAATTTAGGCATCAGGGATGGAGGACAGAGTTAGGCACAAGAGCAGAGGTTAATGTTGAGCGCCTGAAGGGAGGTTGGGGTTAGAAAAGTTTAGCAATAGGCACCACAAAGGAAAGCTGGGCCGGGTGGATGTTTGGGTTAGGTATAAGTGAAATGGGGATTAAGGTTGTGCACAAGTGACGCTTATGCACAGTTTGGGGATATAAATTGGTGGGGGCTAACTTGATGAGAACCGGGAGTAAAAATGTAATTGCTGGCTTTAGCCATCATTTAGGCCATTCATTTCTCATGAAACAGCTTAGTGGTTAAAGGTCACGACACTGGAGGACACTCTCTGGAGAAGAAATAGTCAGGAAATAGGTACTTTTAGATGATGTCCAAGAAGGCAGCTCCAAAAGCTTTCTTATGACAGGTTCACTTTAAAGAAAATTTGTCAGGTAGCCACATGTAATCAGACAGTATTGCCACCTTGTGATGCCTGTAGGCTAAATCTAAAAATAACTCTTGTGAAGCATGTACAGTAGCACCAGAATCCTGAACACACTGATATAATGATGGCCTTGATACCTTCTTGATTTGGACCTAAGTCCCAGCACTTCTAGCACCAAGCCCTGCTTGACTGTTCATATACTAATTTAATGGCTTCTGTTGGCCACTGTGATGACTGAAGAAAACTTTTGATTGGTGGAGCCTGGGCCCAATAGAGAGTGGGGTAATCAGCTCCAAGACAGTTGGAAGGTCCTCTTCATAGCAGTGCTTCTAAGATAGTGGAGCTTCCTATGAAATGTACTGACAGCACCTTTCTTGCAGCAAAGAGAGCAGGCATTCTGGCAACATTGTTTGGCCACTAGTTGTGATCTGACAGGATCGTGTTTTGTTCAAGTGAAATACATGTCAATAGGTCCCGTCAAGCGTGCTTGGCACAGACATACTTCTGAAAACAGGCAAGTGCACTATAGGGTATATACACATTTCAAAACCCTAAGAAACAGTATTAGATCAAGAGTCAGGAGGCCCTCACAGCTTACCGTAATGTGAGTCTTATCCAAATATCCCATAATTACGTACAACTAATATCAGTAGATTTGCAGCACCTACTGGAAAGGTTACTGATAGAGATATCGATTGGAAGAGTCACCAGTTGTGTTGGGATTTGGCCACCTGTTTAAGCCCTTCAGCTGCATTAAGATGTTGCTGACTTAGGCCTCTTGCACACTGCATGCATTTCCAATTCCGATTCCGCTTTTTAATCGGTTTTTACCTCCGATTTCGATTCAGATTTTTAATCTTTACTGCATGCTGCGTTTTTTGATCAGTTTTTCTGTTGAATGTATTCAGGAAAAATTCAGGAATCGAAAATCGGAATCGAAAACAGAATCGGAATCAGAATCAGAAAACTGATTTGCAGTGTGCAGGGAGCCTTAGACTGCAAACATAGCTTTGGAAAACTTTGGTTTACAGAATCATAAGCACACGCCAATGATTGTGAGATCGGAACCCACCAAGTTACGATCTTTATAGCCCCACATCCCTGTTAAACTCCCTCGTGATATGATTATTTCCGGATTTTAGTGTATGAAAGCGGTGCAATTCTTTCATGTGCTTTTAGACCCTAAAATCATACTGACAGACAGATCTGCAGCAGCCCTGTACATTATTCACCTCCCATGGATCCAGCTCGGGGTTACCGCTCTGAGCTTCGGATTACTGTCCCGAGCCTGACTCGAGATTACCACCAAGGAGGTTATTAAAAGACATGCAAACTAGCCATGGTTTTGTGGAGGTGGACACATTTCCTATTTCAGAAACCTAGGCAACATATGTGGAAATTAGCACCATTTTCCTCTTTTTTGGTGGCCTGTTGGCAACGAGTAATAGAAGGTTGGAGTATGCCTGCCACAAGTCTGGTGGGAGCATACAGGGGAAGGGGTAGCATGGGAAAGAACAGAGCCTTGATGGCTGCATATGTTTATACTGCATTGAGGAGTACAAAGCTGGCAGTGGCAGTAGCGTGACCAATACTAATATCAACTGGTGCAATGGTTATCATTTGTCTGACTTAGGGCCCTTTTACACTTAATCAGTTGCTCTCAGTTAAAACAGAAAGAAAACTGATTTTCAAAGTAATGCCCATGTTTTCCTATGGCACCTTTCACACTTAACGCGGTTTAACTGAAATATTCTTCCCAATGCACTGCTATGGAAAAAACACGTACCAACGCGCACTAACGCGTACCAACGCACACTAACGCATACCAACTGATTAAGTGTAAAAGGGCCCTTACCCGACACTTTACAGTGTACGGCCAACTTAAATCAGACTATTGGCTGAAAACAGATTGTGGTCACTTTCGAAGGACAAAAAGTTTTACTGGGTAGAAATTGTATTACTATTTAATACCCAGTCTAATGAGACCTGATGGACCCATTTTAGTAATGCAGTGCACATTACAAGAGCTGGCCTGTAATTGCATCATCAAGGTCGACTGTAGCGCTTTTTTTTATTTATGCATAAGAAGCAATGTTAGCAGTATTGGTCAATTTGGCATAGATATAGCATTTATACTATAGATGAAAAATGTACAAGAATTCATAGTTCATGGACATTGTTAGAGACCACTGCTTACATGAACCTACAAAAGCAGTGAAACAATCTGCAATAGGGAAACTACTCACGCAATCAATACATCTAAAAATGAGTGTCAAGAAAATAAAGAGAAAGACTCTACAGAGCTGTAAAAGAAAACCTGGTAATGAGAAGAGTAGGGATTAAATGTGTAATGTAACTTGATGAAGGCTTCCTAGAGAGAAACCTAAAAAAAAGCACATATATTTGATGACAGAAATTTTGACTACCATTATATGCACAACTATGACCAAAAACAAGCAGCAGACAAATACAAAACGCTGACTACTAAGACCCACAGCAGCAGAGACATGGACTTTACCTCATTTCCCATCTCTACGGTGTTTGCCAACATCTCCTGCAGAGCTCGGACTGACAGAGACTGCTCCAGCACAAAGCAGCAAATGGCCAGGTCCGGAGGACAACTCTGGAAGAGAATACAGTTAATGGTTATTACAAGAAATTGTGCCGTTAGCTCATACAGAGGATTGAACTGGGAAACTTCAAAAATGTATAAACAAAAAGTATCGGGATCAAGGGCTGGTTCGCATGGATGCTTGGAGGGCAGTAAAAGACGGCTGTGGCGGTCATCGTTGAGCAATGTCTATGCAAATGAATGGAAAGCCGTCGGTACGCTTGCTTCCCACCGTTTACGCTAACACCAGGTTTCAGTCCCAATTTTTCCTGTCTGGCGCTGAGGCGATCCTGGTAACAACAGGATGCTTTCAAGATCTTTAACTGCCACACTTCTGTTTACCTCACGTGGGCCAAAAGCAACAATCACTGGGAAGCGCTGCGGAAAGCCGACACACGTGTGCAGGAAAGCATTTGAAATTAGATGCCGGGCTGCTGGTTCCGATGCCCATCTGATCCAGCCCTGGAACCGGACTAAAACTATAAACAGCTAAACTATACATAAGACCGTGATTCTCATATATATGTGAAAAAATAAGTATGAGACGAGAATAGTGGGAATACAAACAAGGAGTACCATAAAGAATGAAGAAACATAATGATTAAATAACAACGCTAGTCAGATAGTTGAGATTATATCACCAAAAAAGCACCTGAGCTTTTTATATTCTTTTTCTTTCATTTTAATAATTTTTTTCGTTTCAGGGTCCTTTTACAAGTGCGGTGTGGAAGCGGTGCGATACAGAATGATCGCACCACGGCTTAACCTCCCTAGCGGTATTGATAGATATACACGTCAATACAAAACATGCTGTGAACAGAATTGACGTGCATACACATCAGTACTCTCCTGCACTGTATACCAGACCAGAGGTGCCCATTAGGTAGATCACGATCTACCGGTAGATCCCGAAGGATTTCATGGTAGATCCCGACCCCCCTACAGTTTCCATTCTGTATATATAAATGTGCTCCTAAAATTGTACAAGGGTCGATCATTTGGACTTGCACATTTTTTAAAGTAGCTCACAAGCCGAAAAAGTGTGGGCACCTCTGTACCAGACCCGTGCTTGACACATTTTGGCTAGTTACAGGAAACAAAAAGGTTATGAAAATGAATTGGATCACTTTTTGCACAGAAATCCTGGGGAAATTGAGCGCCAGGAAGGTTAAAAGTCACAACGCGTGTTATAGCCGCTGCGCGACTAAAGAGAAAAATGATTAATATGCGACTTCCGATGCACTTCTGGAAGTCGCAGGGTAACGCACTGCAGCTTGTGCATTGCCTCTCAGGCGCCCGGAGCACGTCCGTCGCACCACAGGCAATAGAGGATGTCCCAAAGATTTTCTGTTTTCAAAGTTTTTATTGAAATTTTTAAATTTTTAACAACTCAAATTGTACATCAAGATATATATAACAAGGCAAGGAAGTAGGGAGAGCTTGTACAAATATCTTTATCTTATAGCTGGATCTAATAGGAAGGGACAGGCAGGATAACCAGCAGGTTGATATAGCAAACATTAGAGTAGTTTGAAGTGTATATACTACTGTCAGGTTGGAAATTGTTGTGAGCCCACAGAGGACTAAGTCCAGCTATCTGGGGCTTGCTGATGAGGAATCAGGGGTTTAGGGGAGGAGGGAGCCCCATCAGGGCAAAATTGTATGGATACCTTCCCGGCCACCCCCCATTCAGCAATGGACAGGCAGGACAGGAAGGATTGTGGTCATAAGCGTCCGTGGGTAAGAGATGGAGAAAAAGGAAACCGAAAGAAAAGGGAGAGAGAAGTAGCAAAGAGAGAAGCTAAGGAGGGGGAAAGAGAAAAAGAGGAGGGGACAGAGACAGGGGTCCACCTTACAGTCTTGTAATGGAAGTTGTCTCCAGACTTGGATGCTCTAAACGGATCCAGGGGTCCCAGATTTTTTCAAATTTCGTTTGGGTGTCCCTAAGGATGCTAATGAGGCGCTCATTTACCATTATTGAGTTTATTCTCGATTTCACTTCGTTAATGGTGACTGAAGGTTTCCTCCAGTTCCGGGCTATTGTCATAGTAGCTGCTGAGAGTACGACAGAGGCTAATTTATTCTGTGTGGAGGTTAAGGAGCTAATCTTTGCGTGTAATAAAGCTTGCCAAGGATCTCTATGGATTGGCTGATGAAAGAGGGAAGAAAGTAGTTTATATATTTGGCACCAGAAGCGGTTGAGCCGTGGACAAGTCCACCAAATGTGAAGCATGTCGCCGGGCAGCCTGCAGCCCCGAAAGCAAAAGGGATTGGCGGAGGGGAATACTTTGGCTATACGGGTCGGGACGAGATACCATCGTGTCATTACCTTATAGGCAGACTCGACTATATGTAGGTTGCTGGAGCAGCTGGAGACTCTGCTCCAGATGTCCAGCCAGTCTTCTCTATCCTTAGGGCTAGCGAGATCTGTTTCCCATCTAGAGGCGTAGGGGTGTGTTGTCGGGGAAGACGGGCGTGTCAAAAAGCCATATAATCTGGAGATCAGGCCTTTAGTATTAGGACTATGCATACAAATGTTTTCGTAAGGTGTAGCAGTGTAAGGGGGGTCTTTATCTCGAATGAGAGGTGTGATCCAATGTCTCAATTGTAAATATCGAAAGAATTCCCCGGGGGGAGCACAAAATCTTTCCTGTAAACCAGGCCAGGAAAGAAAACCTCTAGGCGTGAGGAGGTGTGTGACATTGGTGAGACCGTTCGTGCTCCACCAGGAAAATGCCTTTGGGTCGTTTAGGCCCGGAGGGAATAAAGGGTTGTTGATCAGTGGCAGCAAAGGGAGGAAAGGAGACTGAAGGTTAGCCGAATAACGGACTGAGTCCCACACTCTAAGGCCGTGAGCCAGAGGGGGGCTTAATGAGGGTGGTCTCATTTTTGGAGGGAGCCATAGTAAAGTGCTGGGTAGTGGGGGGGCACACCAGGGTATCTCTATGAATACCCAGAGAGGAGTATCTTGTGTCTGGAATAGGCGGGTGAGTTGGGCTATGGTTGCTGCCTGGTAGTAAGAGGAAAGCTTAGGAACCCCCAGGCCCCCATCTAATTTATGGGCAAACAGAGTCGCCCTGCAGACTCTGGGACCTTTGCGACCCCACACAAAGTCCATGATTTTCTTTTGGAAGATACCTAAATAGTGGCTTGGCACTTGGACCGGGAGAGTGCGGAAGAAATAGAGAAGCTTTGGCAGGTAGGACATTTTGATCGCATTGATCCTACCTAGCCATGATAGGGGGGAATGAGACCACCTATCGGTCAGGGCAGAAAGTGTTTTTAATAGCGGGGGGTAGTTGGCAGAGAAAAGTGAGGCATAGTGGGTGGTAAGGGTGACACCCAGGTAGGGCAGGGACTGAACCCATTGAAGGGGGCAAGAGCTCCTCAGCTGGTCAAGGTCTGTGGGGGATAGGGATATTCCCATAGCTTTAGATTTCTCTATGTTTATTTGCAGGCCTGAGACCTGGGCAAAGTAAGTAAAGGCTTGGAGGGCTTCTGGGATGGATGTGTGGGGTTGTGTTAACATAAGCAGAGTATCATCTGCGAACATGAGAAGTTTATGGGATAGGCCTGCGTATTCTATTCCTTGGATAGCCGTTTTGTCGCGTAGATAGCAAGCAAAAGGCTCCAGGGCAAGGATAAAAAGCAAGGGGGACAACGGGCAGCCTTGTCTGGTCCCCCGATTGATATCAAAAGTTTGAGAGGAGTGGCCAAAAAATCTTACCGAGGCTGTAGGGCCAGCGTACATTCCTTGGATCCAGTTCAAAAAGGTAGCATCTAAGCCCCATTTCTGGAGGGCGAGTTTCAAATAGGACCACGAGAGAGTGTCAAAGGCCTTAAATATGTCTAAGGATAAGGCCACCCCAGGGATTTTATTTGTTTGAAGGTAGTGGGTTAGGAGGATAGCCCTTCTAGTGCCGTCTTCGGCCTGCCTGCCTGGGACGAAGCCAATCTGGTCTCTGTGGATTAGGGATGGGAGGATTTTATTCAGTCTTAGCGCTAGGATTTTGCCTAATATTTTGAAATCTATGTTAATAAGGGAGATAGGGCGAAATTGATGGACTGCATGGTGTTCCTGTTCTATCTTAGGAACCATGGAAATGTAAGCCATTAGCATGGATCTAGGGGGGGATCCGCCTTCCCGGATTTCGTTGTAGCACTTCGCTAGTTCTGGGGCCAGTGAGTCTGATAGTTTTTTATAATAAAGAGCTGAGAACCCGTCCGGGCCAGGAGTCTTATTGGGCTTCAACGTTTTGATAGCTGATTGAACTTCAGCTGCCGATATAGGGGCACTCAAACTGGTAATGGAGTCTTGGCTTAGTTTTGGGAGTGTAATTTGGTCTAAAAAGTCCCGGATGGCTGTATCAGAAACATTGGGGGTGTTAGCGTATAGGTCCGACAAGAATTTCTCAAAGCAGTCAACAATCTTACGAGGGTTAGCAGTGATCTGTCCTGAGGAGTTGCGGATTTTAAGCATAGTGAAATGAGGGGGCCTATTTTTAAGACATTTGGCTAGGAGAGACAATGGCTTATTGGCGTTGTAATAATAAAATTGTCTTCGCCATCTAAGTTGTTGTTCTACCTTATCCGTTAGTAGTAAGTCTAATTCTATGCCAATGCGGTCTTTGATGATCTTATTGATACGTGTCGGTGTTTGTTTCCATTCCTGTTCCGCTCGGCCCAGCTTTGCAGTCAGTTCCTCTATTTTTTGGTTGCGGCGTTTTTTAAGGCCGCTAGCGATTCCTATTAATATTCCACGTATAGTAGCTTTGTGAGCCTCCCATAGGGTGAAAGGTGAGGATACAGAGCCCGCATTATCGGCAAAGTATTCCTCGACCTTCTCCTTCAATTGGTCGGTAATATCTGCTCTGGAGAGCAGAGAGTCATTTAAACGCCATTTAAATGATCGATTGATCGGAAGCGTAGCGGAACAACAAATGGAAACCGGGGAGTGATCTGACCAAGGAGTTGTATGTATTTTGGCTGCTGGCACTAGGTGGAGGCAAGTCTGCTGCACGAAGATGTGGTCGATCCTGCTGAAGCTGTCGTGAGCATTGGAGTAAAAGGTGAAGTCTTTGGTAGAGGGGTTGAGTTCCCGCCAGATGTCTACATAGCCATAGTGGTCTAGGAGTTCTTTAATTTTGGCTCCGTGTGGATCTTTAAGTTCTGCAGTGGAGTTAGAGCTATGAGGTCTTTGCCTGTCTATCTTGGGGTTAAGTGTGGCGTTGGTATCGCCTGTGATTATGATTTGACCTAAGCCATGCTGAGAAAGGACTTGTAGAAAGTGGGAGTAGAAGTTGGATTGATGTGCATTGGGAGCGTAATATGTAGCAAAAGTGACCTCTCTGTCATATATTGTACCGAGTAAGATAAGGTATCTGCCAGTGGGGTCAGCTATATGTTTTGTGTAATTGAATGGGAAGTTCTTCTTAAAGGCGATTAAGACTCCACGTACTTTCGTGCGGGCACAGGCAAAAAAGGCTGTGGGATAGTGACGATTCAGGTATTTAGGGCAGGTGGGTTGGTCTAGTCTAGTCTCTTGTAAACAAACAACATCTGCTTGGCAAGCTTTATAATAGGTAAACGCTTTAGAACGTTTATGTGGGGAACCGAATCCCTGGACGTTATGAGAAAAGATTTTAAAAAAGGGAGAAGTCATGGAGGGTTGATTTCAAAGCTTGATGCGGTGTAGAGAGCTGCAAGGTGGAGACCCTGGAAAGAGAGGAGGAGCAGCAAAGAGAAAGAAGAAGAAGGAGTGAGGGTGAAAGAGAGTAAAAGAGAAACACGCACACAGTTCCGTGGTAATCCGGGAACTGGGCTGAAAGAAAAGCTTGACCGCGCAGGGGTCAAGAGCAAGAGGACCTCGGGAAAGGAGGAGTCCCACCTAGGTAGTGACTCCGGCCGGGTCATTAGGGGGTATGTGTTGGCCGACTGCTCTGCTGGCTTAAGGGTATTGGACCATCTTAGGTTAAGGCCCCAGCAATGAAGAAGCAAATTTGTCATGAGAAGGGGGGGGGGGGGGGTATTATTAAAGATAAAACGTAGGCTCATATTACGTTATAAATAGGAGTGTGGGACATAGTGTAACTTTTATGGGGAAGAAATCAGAATGATAGCCGTCATCTGACCATTGACACCAAGTAATGTTAGGCTCTGTGCAAGGGGGGGGGGGGGGGGAGGGTGGTAGGGTGAAGGAGGGGGGATGATCTATTGCGTCAGGTTGAGATAGTAAGCGGGGGTAGTACCCACAATGCGGTGCGTCAGGAGTTATTGTTATTGTTAGGAGCAGGTCTAATTTGGTGTGCAAGGTACCAGGTGCATTCGGCTGGGTCTTGTGGGCAAAGATGATAGATGTTGCGTAAGGGGATAACGCTCTCTGGTGGGGGGTATTTGCCAGGGCTGGGGAGGCAGAACCTGGGCATTCCATGGTTTCTCATGGTGGGGAGGGCCGTTTAATACGCAGTGTGTTAGGGGCTAAAGAATAAATATAACGATTAGTGTCTATGGAGGGGGTCGTTTGGTAATGGTCAGGCCTGGTTTGATACAAGACAATCACAGGTAAACTACAAATCAAATCCCATGAGCAACAGTTCTTAGGTAGTAGGGAAGGCAAGGGGGGGGGGGGGGGGTGGAGGGGTAGGATGGAATAGGGGGGGGGGGAGGTAGGTAGGGGGGCTTGGGAGGAAGGTGACGGGGGGGGGTGATCCTCTGAAGCAATCAGGTGGACACCCAGGGAACTGGGAGGGGGGGGGGGGGTGAGGAGAACAAGGGAAGGGGGTACAGGAAAACTCGCTGCAGGCATTAATGTTAACATTGTTAATTAGCTGCAAACATTAGCTTAGTAGCGTATAACAACTGACAAAAAACATTGGATCATGACAGGTGATAAATTGAAAATTAAGTGCCTTATATAGCTGCCTGTCAATAACACACCTCAGAAAAGTTCGGCAGAGGTATCATATAAATCCGTAGGTTGAGTGGGTTAGGGAAGGAGGGGGGGGGAGGGGGGGGGAGAGGAGGAGGGATGCGGAGGGTTGCTCAACTGTAAAGACAGTCGGTGGGGAAGGGGTGGGTGTGGGGAAGGGGTCGGGGGAGGGGAGGTGAGGATATTACACATTTTGCTAAGCAAATGAACAGAGGCTAGGCACTTATATGAAAAGTGTTCAGTTGCGCTACAATCTGGAAAACGTTCAAACAAAACAGGTAGCAATAAAGTTCTGAAAAAACAGATCAGAGCATTTAAGATAAAAATAAAAACTGAAAAGTATAACAGTGTTAACTTAGAGTCCGTCCTCCGAGAAATTCCAAGGCCGACTAGCAGCCATTGTGGGGTCATATCAGAGCCCAGGGAGGAGCGGTGACAAACTGTGCCCGAAATGTACAAAAAGAATATTGAATCTTACCCAACCGTATGGCAAAAAAAAAAAAAAAAAAAATCCATCGTAAGATCTGTGTTCAGATGGCAAAGTCTGTCCGCGGAGTACGGAAATGCAGAGGCGGAATAGGTGATCCAAGCAGAACCGTAGGCCTGGGCAAAACACCAACAGGGTATAACAGTGGGCCTACAGGCAATCTAAAATGCGAAAGCTTGGAAATCTTGAGTGCAGTGCATGCTAGCTGGAGGATATTCCCAAACGAGGAAAGTCCGCACAAGGTAGATAAAGAAGCGGGGACGGCACATCTTCATGTGGGGGAAGCATTCCGAGCAGCCGGGGCAGATTGAGACGATTTCCTGGAGGGAGAGTCGCGCTGCCAAGTATTCTGTGAGGCCGGTGGGCGCCGGGGTGAAGTGCCGGCAGCGTGCGCGGTAGTATCCGATGGTAGGGTTAGATGAAGGCGCTCAAACAGCTGCTGCGCCTCATCGGGTGAAGAGACGGTATGTGATTTTCCCGACAGCAGAAAGATTAGTTTAAACGGGAATCCCCACTTGTACTTGATGCTTTGGGCCCGCAGTGCTGTAGTGTAGGTCTTCATTAGTCTGCGCTTCTGAATGGTAATAGGAGCCAGGTCTGCAAAGATTTGGTACGGGCGGTCTTGGAAGTGTAACGGTTCCTTCTCTCTCGCAGCTTGCAGGATCATTTCCTTAGTACGATAAAACGTAAATTTGATGATTACATCCCGAGGGGAGCCATCCGGTCTTTTGGGCCCCAACGCTCGGTGGATCCTGTCAAACTCTAGGCGGTCGATGGGAATATTCGGAGTAAGCTCCTGAAACATTGCAGTAGCGGTGGAATTCAGATCCAAGATGGTCTCCGGCAGCCCGCGTATTCTAAGGTTTCCGCGACGGGATCGATTTTCTGAATCTTCTAGGCGTAATTTGGTGTCAGCTAGCTCGGATTTAACCTCCGTTAGCTCCTTGTCGTGAGCATCGACCACCGTTGCAGTTTTTTCATAGCGCTCCTCGAATTCCGCCATATGGGAGGTGAGGTCTCTGACTTCTTTTTTAAGTTGTTGAGCTAGTTTAGTGGCTACTGCATTCAGCTCTGTATGGAGGAGAGTCTTGAACTTGTCCAGAAGAAGGGCGTCCTTCGGGGTCCAATCTAAAGCTGGGTCTGAGGAGGAGTACTCCGATCTCCTGGCTCTGGTGTGAGGTCTGGAGGCTATTGTCATATCTGAATGTGAGGAGGAGGCCGAGGACGCCATGCTTCTTGGGCCTTTGTGACGCCGTGAAGAGGTTGGCTGAGAGTGGGGTGATCCCTCTCTGGATCTCTCTGAGGTACGGCCCATCGCTGCTCCGGTATCTTGGGGTGTCGTAGAGGGCAGAAAGGGGTGAGGGTTGGTACTCAGTAAGCTGGGGCAGTTAGCTATAGCAGTCGGCCACGCTGAGCGAAGCTAGAAAGCGGCCATCTCTCTAGCGCGCCAGCCACGCCCCCTCGTCCCAAAGATTTTAATGGCTTTTGGGGAATGGAGACAAGGGGAGGCTGGCACTGCTTTTAACACTTTACTAACATATATAATGCACTTGCAGTTCAGTGTTCAGATGGAGCAATATGTAGGCGCCAAGTAAGAGGATCCTTGCGGACAACCGTTTCGTGCCGTTGGCACTTGTTCACCGCTGGATCAGTACTGGATCTGTACAGATACAGCAGTGAACAAGCACCATATGTAGAGTGAACACCGCTACATCTCACCACACTCCACGACAGTGCACGACCTGGTCAGCAAGTCCAATAATCATGAGCAAAAAGAAATGGTCCGCACTTGTCAATGAAGGTTTCCTTTATTGTTGGACATATCCAAAACATCTGAGGCAAACATCAGATAGCTGACATGTTTCGGACTAACTGTCCTTAATCATAGCTAACAGAGTAATGACCATCTGGACATATAAATAGTGTCTGCACAAGGTTACCGCCCCCAGGTCCCACCCGCACGGGCGGAGTCACCTGAGCAGGTGCAGAATAAAAACACATATGCAAATATACAAAAATAAAATTACATGAAATGTAAAGTGAAAACTATTTATAAAACAAGGAACAGCGTTCTCAGATTTAAGACAAACAAATAATAAGGGGTATACATGCAGAGAGCAAGGAGAGGAAAAAAAAAAAAAAAAAAAAAAATCATGTAATAGTGGTGAGGTCCCATCTGGCATTTAAGCCATGTGGGATTCTAGTATTTAGTTCAAATATCCACTCGGCTTCTCTCCGTAATAATTTTTTGCGCAGGTCGCCGCCTCTTGTGGACGGCATGACTCTCTCTATACCACAATATGAAAAATTAGTCATATCCCCCCTGTGGACTTCCCGAAAATGTTTCGCCACATTACTGATGTGAGAGGTATGCCAACCTGCACCCAAGTAATGTTCCGCTATCCTCTCCCTCAAGGGCCGGGTGGTGCACCCCACATACTGCAGGGAACAAACCCCACAGGTAATGAGGTACACCACATATCTAGTACCACAGTTAATGAACTGTTTGATGTTGTAACTTCGGCCCGTTGAGAGAGAGACGGCGACTTTGGCACTGCCATGTACACAACAATATCTGCAGGTCGGCACACCACATCTGAAGGAGCCGACAGTTGACAACCACGTTCTACAGGTGGACCCAGAGTTAAATAGACTAGGGGACAACATCTGTCCCAAAGTTGGCGCTCTTCTACTAGAAAACCTGACTCCGTTTTGTAAAACTGGTGTGAGGCCACTGTCCGCCTGTAAGACCGGAAGGTATTTAGCAACTATATCAACAACTTTCTTGTATTCAGATGAATACATTGTGACAAAGGTGGGTCTGGAGGGTTCTAATTGATGGGGTTCTGGAGTATTAACTAAGTCGATTCTAGATCTCCTGTCCACTCTGGATCTACCCCGTTTAATGCACCATCCTGGATACCTCCTTTCCTTAAGGCGAGCTTCCACCACATTCAATTCGTGTTCTAAATTGCAAGAGTCGGAACAATTCCGCTTCGCTCTTACAAATTCGCCCACAGGTATGCCACGTATGGTGTGGGCAGGATGGCAACTGTCTGCCCTCAAAACAGTGTTACCACTACATGGCTTTCTGTAGGTAGTAGTCACAATTACGCCCTGAATGGGGTCACCTCTAAGAGTCAAATCAAGATAGCTAATGGAATCCTCACCCACGGAGTAAGTAAACTGTAAGTTCTGGTTGTTGCTACCAAAATATTCAACCAGAGACCTGACCTCCGCACTATTGCCATTCCATATGATTAACAGGTCGTCGATGTACCTCCCGTACCACACAACACTTTCCAGCAGACGACAGGCTCCCCCAAACAAATAGCGCTCCTCCCACCATCCCATGTAAAGATTAGCAAGGGACGGTGAGAATTTGGCGCCCATGGAGGCGCCTTGCCTCTGGAGGAAGAACCTGCCGTCAAACATGAAGTAATTGTGGGCCAGGAGGTACTCGACGGCCATCAAAATGAATGTGCAGAGGTCGGCTGGATAATCTGCATAACGGGTAAGATGGAACTCCAGGGATTGAAGTGCCAGGTCATGTGGGATACAAGAATACAAGGACTTTACATCAATGGTTACCCACGAGTAATTGTCCTGCCATTGGAAATCTTCCAAGCTGGCTAGTAAATGTTTTGTATCCTTCACATAACCCGGCAATCGCCTAACAAGGGGCTGTAGCAGAGAGTCGACCCAACAACCCAGGCGCTCGCCCAGAGAGCCAATGCCCGCCACTATGGGTCGCCCCTCTGGAGGATAGCCCGGCTTGTGGATCTTTGGCAAGTGGTGAAAGATGGGCACAACAGGAGATTTAACCCCCAAATATTCCGACATTTTATGATCAAATATTCCCATACTTTCACCACAAGATAGGAGGCTGAATAGCTTCTGCTGGAAATCAACAGTGGGGTTGGTCTTCAAGACCATATATGTGTCACTGTCCTCCAATTGCCTTAAAGCCTCATTTCTATACATATCACTGTCGAGAACGACCACCGATCCCCCCTTGTCTGCGTTTCTGATGACAATTTTGTCATTCTTCTGCAGACTCCTGAGGGCTAGTCGCTCCGCAGCAGTGATATTAGATGGACCTGCACCAGTCAAGTTGCCAGCCAAATCAAGGAGATCTTTCTCCACCAAATCTTGGAAATTCTCCACATGCAAAGACCTCTCTGAAATCGGATAAAAATCCGGGTTTCTTATGCCGACTGGTTTGACATCATTCAGAGTCACCATACCCGCGCTATCAGACGACAAAGCGTCTAATGTCCACCTAGCGTGGGTATTGCTGAAGTCCCCGATTTGGGGGATGTCAAAAGTCCGCAGAGAGGGCTGAGCCTGTGAGGAGTCATCCCCTTGATCAAAATGCTTCCTGAGTAACAATGATCTAACAAATTTATTGACATCCAAAAGAGTTTCGAAAACATTCAAGTGGCAAGTAGGTGCAAAAGACAAGCCCTTGGAAAGGATCTTTATTTCAATATCACTTAATACATGTTTAGATAAATTCACCACATTATTGGATTGATCTCCATCATGAGAAGAGGTGGGTAATTTACCACGATTTCTCATACCTGCTCTCCGCGTTTTCCTCCTCTGCCCCCTCCCCTCTTCCTGTGAAACTTGTGCCTCCTGTAATAGGATGGCTGACCCTGCAAGTTTTTTGACCCTGACAGTTGCTCCACATGCTGGCTCCCTGACTGCGGCTGCACCCCTGACTGGGGGTCACCAGCAGGAGCCGCTGGTGCCTCCTGAACAACTGTTGCCTCAGGGGAACTAAAACTGACCTTGCGTTTATTGTGTTTATCACGGGATCGTGATCTCGGTCGATGTGACCCAGGCGATCTTGGGGTACCCTCCCAGCGTCCCCACTCATAAACTACATTTTTAGCGTAGTCCCTAGTATCTCTCATGTATTTTGTGCGTTTTAAATCTGTAATCATGATTTCTAATTTCGCTATGTTATCCAGCATTTTCTTATTCAGAACATTATACATTCCCATATCGTGTGGTTTACTAATGGTACTCTTAATATCATCTACTTTCAATTTTAAATCCATAAGTTTGTTTTCTTCATAAGATATAATAAGGCGCATTAATTTTAACGAACAGTCAGTCAGTATTTCATTCCATTCAATAACAAATTGATCTGAGTACACAGTAGTCGGGACTTTTTTAATTCGGAGTCCTCGAGGGATTATCCCCTCTGCCACATACTGTTTCAAACTAGATAAGTCCCACCATACTTTGGTCTCCTTTGCCAGAGTGTCCTCTAGTTTCAGAAAGGCAGTCCGCAAATGTAAATCAGGATCCAAAACTGACAAATTAGTGTTCCTAGAAAACACTGTAGCAAATTTGTGGCAGCGATCTTGATCGTAGGCAAGACTTCCCAGGGGAATGATATGTTCCTCCCTATTGTTGCTGTTAACCTGGGTGTTACTGCAACTAATGCCAGGCAAGGGTTTCCCAGTGTGTGGGCTGCTAGCTATGGCAAGAGATTGTTCTGGGTAAGCTGGGGAAAAAGACCCATCGTTGATTGTCAGGTCTGTTGTAGGGGGTACATGGGAGGGGGGGACACAGGCAGAGCCACCAAGATCCAAGTTCTCCAGGCAAGGAGCAGTGGTCGCTGCAGCAGAACAGAGTAGAAGATCCCTTACCATCTCTCTGCAGTGCGGCTGGAGTAGTCCATGGATTTCCCCAGACGCCATCGGCATGCTGTGTAGCTGGGGGCAGCGATCCGGTGGGCGTGTCCCAGAATCTGACGTCACTTCCCCCCATGCTGAGTGACCGGCCCAGGAGCCAATGGAGTGTCGGCGGGCGGCCTCTGCTCCGGCGCCGCTGTGTTGCGTTCCCCTCTCCCCCTGCAGCTGTGACCATGCCCTCAAGACAACAGAGGGCCCGGTGCGCGTCTGAGTGGGCTCAGTCGGCGTTCCTCCGCCGCTACGTTCCTCAGCCAGATAATGCAGTTGAGGAGATGGAGAGACGCTGGGGTTCACTTTAGGTCTGTCCGTGGCCGCAGAGGCCTGTTGTGCCACCTGTGTGGAGGTGACCTGGACGACATCAGCACCCACAACTGTCAGATCTTTGGTGGTTTTCGGAGGTCCCTTATGAGAGGCATGAGGTAAGGCAGATGCAGGAGTGTTGCTCCTGAGGGAACGCTGTTCCTTGGTAGCCATAAGAACATACAGATGTTGCGCCCCAATATGATGTAGGAAGTCCTCTCGGAACGTGAGAGAGCAGGTGTGAAGCTTGATACAGGAACTATATGTAGAGTGAACACCGCTACATCTCACCACACTCCACGACAGTGCACGACCTGGTCAGCAAGTCCAATAATCATGAGCAAAAAGAAATGGTCCGCACTTGTCAATGAAGGTTTCCAACATCAAACAGTTCATTAACTGTGGTACTAGATATGTGGTGTACCTCATTACCTGTGGGGTTTGTTCCCTGCAGTATGTGGGGTGCACCACCCGGCCCTTGAGGGAGAGGATAGCGGAACATTACTTGGGTGCAGGTTGGCATACCTCTCACATCAGTAATGTGGCGAAACATTTTCGGGAAGTCCACAGGGGGGATATGACTAATTTTTCATATTGTGGTATAGAGAGAGTCATGCCGTCCACAAGAGGCGGCGACCTGCGCAAAAAATTATTACGGAGAGAAGCCGAGTGGATATTTGAACTAAATACTAGAATCCCACATGGCTTAAATGCCAGATGGGACCTCACCACTATTACATGATTTTTTTTTTTTTTTTTTTTTTCTCTCCTTGCTCTCTGCATGTATACCCCTTATTATTTGTTTGTCTTAAATCTGAGAACGCTGTTCCTTGTTTTATAAATAGTTTTCACTTTACATTTCATGTTATTTTATTTTTGTATATTTGCATATGTGTTTTTATTCTGCACCTGCTCAGGTGACTCCGCCCGTGCGGGTGGGACCTGGGGGCGGTAACCTTGTGCAGACACTATTTATATGTCCAGATGGTCATTACTCTGTTAGCTATGATTAAGGACAGTTAGTCCGAAACATGTCAGCTATCTGATGTTTGCCTCAGATGTTTTGGATATGTCCAACAATAAAGGAAACCTTCATTGACAAGTGCGGACCATTTCTTTTTGCTCAGTGAACAAGCACCAGCGGCCGAAATAGTCATCTGCACGGATCTGCTTATCCGGCACCCACATTGCCGCATATGGCTCCGATGTTATTATTGCTACTTTCTTTGGTCTGTGTGGTTCTTTTTTTCCTTCTTTTTTTGTTTGTTTATTTGTTGTTTTTCCTTGTATGGAAGCTGCAAGCTGGTTGGCAATGTTTGCAGAATGCAAAATAAATGCAAGAAACAGAATCTAACTAGTGCATTGCTTATACAAAGAAGGCTCTTCTTCTATTCAGGAGTTTCACAAAAACATTCCAGACGGCTATGTATTTCAGTCAGGTATTTTATTTGGAAGCTTTTTTTATCTTTAGCAAGTTTCTTTTGTGAGGAATTATGCAAAGAGATTGTAAAAATTGCCATTGCAGATCCTTTGCTAAACGTTCAGTTATGACAAAAACATTAGTATTAATGATGGGGCCATATTGTATACAGTTTACTACACTTCTATACAGCACTGAACTGTCGTGTCTAATGCCCAAACACATACAGCTGTTATTTACTTATTGCACCTGGGGTGTTTTTAAGCATAGGCGAACTAGGCAGAAGCCTCTTGCCTCTTCCCATCTGTAAAATGGAGCTGAAAGTCACACTTTTCAAGCAGTGATTACAGAGACCGTGGAAAACGTGAAGAATGCACTGAGATCAGGGCCAGATTTAGAACTCAGAGGCCGGTAGGCACAGACCGTCTAGCACCCAAAACTCCACCCCTGAACACAGGACACAACCCCAAGTATTGTTAGTGCTTGAGGTTGGTGACATGAGGCAGGGATTAGACTAAGTCCCTGTGGTTAGTGATCTGAGGAGTAGGACCGCCTCTCCCACATAAGGCGCTGGTAGGCACGTGTCTACATGGAAAATCCGTCCCTGACAGAGATACAAGGATACAGCATGAACATTCCTCTAAGCTTACCTTAGGCAGCTTTGCCGCGGGTCCAGCATACTGTAAGCACTCAGATGCTTTGAATTTACTCTAAAATACACTGTTGTGGGTATTCTGACTCTACTCTGTAAAAATTAGTTCCATGCTTGTAATTCAAACTATTGGAGCAAAAAATATAGCAGGCCCATAACATTCATTGTATTAACTATGTTGTACAATAAATTATATTTAGACACTACCACACTAAGACAAAACTTTCTACTATATGATACTTGTAGTATACTGTAACATGAGATGTTTTATATATATATATATATACATATATATATATATATATACACATATATATATATACATACATACATATATATATATATATATATATATATATATATATATATATATATATATATATATATATATATATATATACATATATACATATATACACATACATACACACACATATACACAAACATCACTTCCTGGTTAGCGGCCATGTTTTTTGTGTGTAAGCACTGCCTAAAACTGGCGATTAAAAGCCAGGATGCGGGGAGCGGCGGAAACAGCAAAGAGGGATCCAGGAGATCACAGTGACTCGATTGGTACATTTTTTTTATTGTAAAAATCGGACAGTACAGATTATCTTTAAAAAGGTAAACTTGCTAGTCTGATAGTATCTTACTTGAGCATTGGACGTTGATTCCAGGAAGCAGAGACGATTGCCAAAGCCCTCTGCTCCCATGCACATCTTGAGGTTTTCTTTTCGAATTGTAGCGCTGCATTGTAGGACCACCACATCCTCCTGCAAATGAGATGAAACAGAGGTTATAAGAGGAGCAGGGCTAGTCACCATAAACACATAGGCTATATAAAGACAGAATGTAGTAGGCAGGCAAACAGAGAAGCCTAATCCACCCTCACAGGAAAAGACTGTGAGCAAGATAGGTATGATCATCATCAGCAGCAGCAGCAGGATGTTTACTAAAGTTTTTGTTTCTCAGCATGGTCATCAGCTAAAGCTTGGGGAAATTTTTTTGAATACTGTTAACTGAAAATACAAGTTTGCTGCCTGTAGCTGTAGCCCTTTTGGGTCAATATTTGGGCCATTTATCAAGAACCAAAGATTGCAACAAATAACTTTTGGCATTTAACATCTTTTATGCTCTTACAGCCCCTACCAATATACCATCCTTTACCTATTGATTTTAACTTGATCCTTGTTATTTTGTTACTATTAAAATGTATAATTATTATTATCTGCTATAATCTAAGCTGTCTATCTAATCTAAGCTGATATTGAGCTGTCCAGATCAGTATTGATATAATGCCTGATTGTTGAACTAGTATTA
The DNA here is from genome assembly GCF_040937935.1 of Hyperolius riggenbachi. Taxonomy (NCBI): domain Eukaryota; kingdom Metazoa; phylum Chordata; class Amphibia; order Anura; family Hyperoliidae; genus Hyperolius; species Hyperolius riggenbachi. The sequence goes on from NC_090653.1 coordinate 65,459,093, forward strand.
ATTACTAATGTTACAACCCCATAAACCCAAAGTGACTTTAATTGAAGGATGAGTCACTGGCTGTCTCCAGGAGGTACACTCCACTCAAACGCAACGTCTCCCTCTGATAGGGAACTATTGGAATGTTAGTTCATCGTTATACTTATGTCTATCTCCTTATCTCATAATATATAACTAGAATAAGTTAAGATTACTGTCTAGCATTGCAATAAGTAAACTAAGCTGAAGTAACATTACAGATGAAGATTTTTCTCTCTTTTCTCTCTCGTTATGCAATCAACAATAAAAACTATTGAATCTAAACCAAAAACAATGAACCAAAGATTGCCCTACATAATGTGATCAGGACTAAATGATCCAATAGGATTCCACTTCTGAGTTCTCTCCATCATGTGATGCAAAGCAAGAAATGACATGTGAAATGAAACCCAAGGAATCCCTAACAGTGCCTAATGAAGTAGCAGTAGGGTATTGTACTGTGTTAGCCATCAGTAAAAGTAAGAGTGGCTGGAGGGACTGCGATCGGCTGCTGACTCCTGCTTCTGTGCTAGTGATGCTAAGATTTCTTAGGGTGGCCACTAACGATACAATTTGCCGATCGTTTACGAACAATTCTTTGTATGAACGATCGGAAATTATAATTTGGGACCACTGAAGGACAAATATCTCCTAACCAATCAGTATTTTGCATCCATTTAACCCTCCTTAGCGGTATGGACGAGCCCAGCTCGTCCATTACCGCCGGAGGGCGCCGCTCAGGCCCTGGTTGGCCGATTTTCATAATTTTTCATAATTTTTTTTAATACACGCAGCTAGCACTTTGCTAGCTGCGTGCCTACCTTGATCGCCGCCAATGCGTCACTACCCGCCGTGTTAGAGGGCCCCCCCCCCAGACCCAGTGCACAGCCTGGTTAATCAGTGAAAGGCAGCACTGAGGGGTGGATCGGGACTCCAGATGACGTCACTACGTCATTACAATCGTCGGCATGGCGACGGAGGAAGCCCTAAAGGAAATACCGTTCAGAACAGGATTTCCTTATGGGAAGACGGCGCGGCGGCGATCGGAGGGGCTGGGCGGACGCCGCAGGGAGGGGGGAATCATGTAGCTAGCGCTAGGCTAGCTACATGATAGAAAAAAAAATCAAAAAATAGTGCTGCACATCCACCCTGGAGCATTTAATAGATCGGATTGGTTAGGAAAGTTTTGTCCATTAGTGGTCCCAAACGATAATTTCCGATCCTTCATACGAAGAATTGTTTGTAAATGATCGCTCAGCAAATTGTATCGTTAGTGGACACGTTAGTGAAATCAGTATTAGATAAAAATGTAAAAAAAAAAACAACAAAAAAACCCCCAACAAAACAGATGCAGCAATATCAGTTACAAATGACAAAAAATGTTCCTGTCACCAACTTGAGGCAGGGAACACACTTGACTTCCAGTTTTCCGCGCGCGTTTTTCTGCATACTTTTTCTGCACACTAAGTGTGTTTCCATGCAGGAAAACGCGTGCGTTTTTTCACAGCAGCTGATGTCATTGATACAGAAAACTGCCAAAATGTGCAGAATCAGGATGCAGAATGTCAGTTTTTTTTCTGTGCGCGAACAACACAGTAAGTGTGCACTAGCACATTGATTAACATGAGTTCTCAGTTTTTCTGTGCAGAAAACGCGCACGAAAACAGTCAAGTGTGTTCCCTGCCTCAAGCTGATGAAGTTTCCTGAGTTCTGAGGTGTAAAATTCAAAATCACTTAAAGCAAATCTTTGTACTAATTTATAAGCTACATTTATGCTAATTTTGTCCCTTAAATTATATATTATCTTACAACATAGGTTTGAGAAGAGAATTTATCAAGCTAACCAATAAAAAATATCTTGCAAGACCTGTTCTCAGCAAAGTCTTCGAGAAAGTGTCATCTCCAGAAAACAAAATATTTTCTGTTTAGATAATGTGAAAACCAGATCCCCAGATTTTTTTTACTTCCTTCCTTCCTCGGACCTGCATGATTGTAATATGAATCCTGGTGGTCTGACTTCAGCAGACAGAAAATGAGGGGCAGCACTTTTGACAGGTGTTTAAAGGACAACTGAAGCAATATTGAGGCTGCCATATTTATTTCCATTTAGGCAATACTAGTTGCCTGAAACACAAGACCAAATAAAGCAGCGCTTCCAAGCTTCCAGCATAGTTCAATGTCAATTTATGCAGGCTTTTTTCAGATGTCTTCAGCACAACAATTCAATTCAAAGCTGCAGTGGCCTAAATTGTAAAAAATAGCCTGATCGCTAGGGGAGTGTAAAGCCCCATCTACACAGTACATTTTTTTGTCCAATTCGATTCAATCTGACATGTCCGATTAGGATTCGATTCAATTTGCCATTGTTTTGCAATGGCAAATTGAATCGAATCCCGATTGGACATATCGGATTGAATCAAATTGAATTGAATCGGACAAAAAATTGTATGGTGTAGAGGAGGCTTAAGCCTATGGTCCTGAAGTGGTTAACTATGTCTGTGGCTTTATACAAAACATGCACTGTTGGTGGGCCTTGAGGACAGGGTTGGGGAACACGGCTTTAGGCTATCTTGAAAACATTTACCAGACAACTGATGCAAAGTTTACAGGTCTGTAGTTTCCAAGTTCTGTTGTTTTCTCTTCTTGAATAGAAGGGAACTATAAGTTGTATGCTGGTCATATGAAACTGACCTGTTTGAAAGGGTCACAGAAAATAAGATAAAGTTGCGTAAAAGGGTCCTTTGACACTGAATCCCTTGCATTCCGCCAATGGACAACATCACTGCATACCAATGCCATGCAATGATACGTCCATGGTACATTTACAGGGGGTGTGATGTATCCCGAAGTAACACGCACAGCATACAATGTGTTTACTGGACAACATTCGCATTTACAGTGGCAGTGAAGCATACTTCTATTATACTGTATGCTTCACTGTAGGGGCGCACCACATGTCTATTGTATGATGCACCTTTACAGCACAGTTGCATCGCTATCGCAATGGAATGTGCACAGTGTGAAAGGGATGCTTAATAAGTTCAGAAAAACAAAAAATTGCTTTCCTAAATTTTTTGTTTTTAACATCTTAGTAAGGGGGCTTTTAGGACCATTGTAGTCCCTTACACACTCCAATGAGTTCTGGGTCACCATGAGCTTGCTGGTTAGTCTGTACCTAATAAGTTCAGCACTCTTAATTCCTGTGATTGGATACCATCTGTGGCCAGTGCCTTATGATTTTATTTAGACATGCTTGAGCTCCTTACTGGGGGGGAGACACAGACACTAAGTGTTAGTTTGTACAGTTGCAGGCAATTAAACCATACTTCTGGTCCTGTCAAAGCCAAATTTACACATTCATGTGCAGGTGAATTCCTTCCTTTGTTCACCCTTTCAGGATCCCAGTACAGCAAAGTCCCCGTTATTTGGAACTCAGGTAACAGAAGTCTCCACTAACCGGCATGCCTTAGGGCAGGGGTCTCAAACTCAATTTACCTGGGGGGCCGCAGGAGGCAAAGTCAGGATGAGGCTGGGCCGCATAAGGAATTTCACAATCGCGGCGCATCGCCGCCTCTGCCCGCCCCTCTCACTCTTCCTTCACAGAGAGGGGCGGGGAGAGGCGTCGATCCGTGCGGCGATTGACGTCAGGAGGGGCAGAGCTGAAGCTGAAAGCTCTGCCCCTTCCAGGAAATGCCAGCGGATTGACCCCAGGCAATTTGGGGGCTCTGCAACCCTCGTTTAGTGGCGGGGATGCGGCGGATTACTTGGGAGCATTGAAGCGAACTATAAGGAAGCTTTTGCCGGCGAGGGCCGCAAAATATTGTATCGAGGGCCGCAAATGGCCCGCGAGTTTGAGACCCCTGCCTTAGGGGGATAATAGGTACAGTGCTTTGCAGGGTACAAAATACTTGCTGAGCCTCCAGGCACCCTCTTCGGCTTTTTGGTGTCCATGTGCGGTGCCCGACAGGTCATGTGTCCTGATGCAGGTCAGGTGACACGTCGGGAGCCATACACAGAGGAAAGCCGTTAGGAGAAACAGGAAGGATAGAAGATGGTGCCTGGAGGCTTGGTATTTTCAGCTGCATGGAAGGGAGGTTTGTGCTTTTTCGGTAGGTTGCTCAGGCAACCAACAAGCACATGTATCTGGCATCAGGCAATCCCCGCAGGTACCGGATATCAGGAGTCTTGTAATATGTGAATATGGATTCCAGGTGTAGAATTCCTTTTGTTAACTACACCATCCTTTATCCAAATTATAATTTATATAAGCTAACCTTGGATCACAACTCTGGCATAAATTAAGAACCGCCTATATGTGAACTGGTCCCGCTCATCCCACTGCTGTTTTGTGCCCATTCCCTCAACAGGATTTTTTTTTAACCTTTTGAGGACCACAGGCTTACACCCCCCTAGTGACCTGACCAATTTTTACAATTCAGCTTTAACAGATTATTGCTCGGCCATTCAACTTAGCAGCCAAATAAATCTTGCCTCCTTTTCTGGCTGGATAGTGTACTGGTTAAGGGCTCTGCCCCTGACACTCTGCTTGTTCAGTAAGCCAGCACCTATTCAGCAAGGAGCCCTTGGGCGAAACTCTCTAACACTGCTTGTTTTTTCTTTCGCTAACATCCTGCGAGCGGCGAGTGCGGGCTGGCAGGCTGATCACGGAGCTCTGCGTCTCAGCAGGGAATGATTGCGCATGCACACGCTAGTGTTACCTGCTAATCTCATCCCCCAGGACTTGACGCCAATCGGCGTTAGGCGGTCCTGCAGGGACCCACTCTGCAGCCGCCAATTGACGTGAGGCGGTCGCAGAGCAGTTAATACATTCAAGACAGCCTTTCTTTTCAGGGTTGGTTTAACCACTTCAGCCCGAGAGCAATTTTCACATATAGGCGCTGCTCCCATTCATTTGCCAATAACTTTATTACTCCTTATCACAACTAAATGATCTATATATTGTTTTTTTTCAGGACAAATTCGGCTTTTAGTGTGTGTTCATTTTGTTTAGTAATCACCTTATTTTCTATGCATTTTAAAGGGAAAATAAGGGAAAAAGATGAAAAAAAATAATCTATTTCTCCATTTACATCCATTATAGCTTTAAATTAAACAGTGCTGACTATAAGTTAAACCCACTAATTTTATTTGCTCATCCATCCTGGTTATTGCAACATTTAGATTATGTTCCTAGCACAATGTATGGATAGAATATTGTATTTGGAAATAAAGGTGTCTTTTTTCTGTTTTGTGTTTTTTGCTTTCTCATTGTACACTGTCAATGATTACAAGGCCTTATTTTGAAAAATAATAGTAATATACCCTTATGGCATACATATTTAAAAAGCTAGGTTCCTAAGGTAACAATATATGTTGTTTCTTTCATATTCTGTCACTTTGTTTTCATTTTACAAGTCTTTTATTTTGGTACAGAATATGCAAAAATGTAATTTCTTTTGATTCAGTTTGTGACTAAAAAAAATACAGGAGACATGCGCCTCAACCCTAAAACTCTTTAAACTCTATTCTACTACTTATCACGGTTAAAATGATACCACATATGTCTCTTGTAGTGTTGCTAAAACTTTCCCAAGTTTGATCATAATTCTGAAAATGACTTTTTATATTTGATTGAGTTTGTCCCTACCTATTTTTCATGTGACGTGGTTCACAGGTTTTAGACACACCAAAATGGATTCCACAACTCGTCACGGTTAAAATGATACCACATGTGCCTCATTTAGTAGCAAACTGGTGGTGCACTCTCCACAAAAACACTGGACAAATATATTTGTCCAGTTGGGCTTAAGTGGGTAAGACAGCCGTCTAAACCAGCAACGACGGTGTCTCGTTTAGACAATGTCAGATGCTTCTCTGCTACCCAGCAGTAAAGAATTTGACAACCTTCAGCAGCAATTCCTGGCATTTAGACATTGCGTCCTGTTTTGACCCCCACAGGCGGGACATGGAAGCACCAGGTGTAGCCGATCTTGGACGCTAAAAAAAAAATGATGCAATAATTTTCAGTGTTTGCGCAGATGGGAAAAGCTGTTACCGATATTTAAAATGCGCTTCCATTCAATTAGACGAATACCCCATTTGAATGAATGGATGAATTCCCATGTGAATGGCGCTTAGGGATACTCGGTGAGATGGAAAGATCTCTGAATGGATGCAGGATTATGCAAATTTTGTATGCAAACGTATGCAGCTTGAACATGGACCATTGTATGCAAATGTATGCAGCTTGAAAATTGACCAATGAAATCCCAACAAAGTGGAATTTGATTGGTCCATTTTCAAGCTGCATACATTTGGAGGCAAATTGATATTGTCTTGAATCAATTCAGAATTACTGGCATTTGTAGTACTTGATCATCCCCACCCTCCCAAAAAAAAAAAGTTAAGGTTTTTCCCGCAGGCAACATACATCTTTACTAAATCTGGGCCAGATTTGCCAGACTACTCACACTTTCCAATATTCACCAGTTTGGGAGTAAATCTATTTCAATATATTATATTGCACCTAGCAGGCTGGGCATACTCAGTCCAGAAGATAGACAGACAAAGCTGTGACACTGGATGGCTAGACAGTCAGGACAGAGATGGAGAAGACTACAGTGGCAGTGCGAGTACACTGGGGATTACTACTAATCCTGCACATAATACTGTCAGGGCACCATTCACAGGCAACAAGCATATCACTGCTCATTGTTCAGCTCTGCTATGGCTCTATAATTAGCTGTCAGCACTCATGTTATCCCTCGAAACATAAATCTAGCAATATCGAGATAATCCACTACTCGTGCTAAGCACATGATACATTTTACATCTCATGACATGCCCAATAGACACCAAATAGGGATGAAGCGCATCCTCACTGTTACTGTAAAGCTAGCTGTAGGCATATCACCTTTGTCCTATCTAGTCAACTAAAAGTTGATTGGATAGATATGAAAACCGTTGCCCAATCCATTGTTTCCCCAGAATAAGCCTATGTTGGTAATTTATGTAGAGGTAGTCCCCGACTTATGAACACCCGACTTGCAAACAACCCGCCAATACGAAAATGCCTGAAAATGTAATTTTTTTTTTCAAAAAGACCCGATAGTTTTTGAGAAAATCGACACAGAAGGGGATACTGGAGGCATAAAGAGGGACACAAACTGGGACACTGGAGGCACTGTGGGAAACACAAGGAGGTACAGGGGACAGAGATGGCACAGTGTTTTGACCTATGGACAGATTCAGGTTAAGCACGATCTTGCAGTCCCTTTCTCGTTCGTTAACCGGGGACTACCTGTACTTTGTAAATACTTTACTCTGTAATACAAAAAAGAGACACCTCGGCCTCCCCCGATTTTTAAACTTTTTATTGACTTTTATCCTTTTGGCACCTCTGTTTGCCTGTACACAGTGGCATCACTGGGAGGGGGGTAGTTGCAGACGGCACAAGGTGTTGCCAGCAGAGGGGGTGACACCAAGCTCCAGGCTAAGGAAGAGTGGTGTAGGCTACGTAAATACAGACCAGGTTAGTGCCCGATGTACTTCTCCCTCCTACTCTTCTCCCTTTTTGCTGCTCTATGTTGAGCGAATAATGGAGTTCAGAGGCCACCAGAGCTACATGGTGATTATCTTAGCATTCTCCTAGAACAAGCAACGTTACTACCTGGTGAGGTTTGAGGTTCATGGGGTTAGGCCCTTTTTACACTTTAATTGAATGTTTACCGAATTAAAAAATAAAATGTCAGATACTCACCTAAGGAGAGGGAAGGCTCGGTCCTAATGAGCCTTCCCCCTCCTCTCTCGGTGCCCGGTCCCGCGCAGGATCCCCCGTGGCAGTATTCGACCAGTTCAGTCAAATACTGCCACTTCCGCATACCTTCGGGAGCTTTCGGAAACACTCAGGCTCCCGATGACGTGGCCGCTCCATACTACGCATGCGCGATCGCCCTCTATGACGCACTCGCGCATACGTAGTATGGAGCGGCCCGTCTTCGGAAGCTCGAGTGCTCCCGAAGACCTTCGAAGTCCCTGCGGCGGCGGACGCGAACGGGGGAGCCAGCGCAGCACCGAGGGCACCGGTAGAGGAGAGGGAAGGCTCATTAGGACCGAGCCTTCCCTCTCCTTAGGTGAGTATCTGACTTTTTCTTTTTTAATCCGGTACCCATTGGCTTTAATCAGTTGCTCTCAGTCATAACAAACAAACCTGATTTTCAAAGTAATTCCCATGTTTTCCTATAGCACAGTTCACACTTAACGCATTTGAACTAAATTCTTCTTCCCAATGCACTGCTATGGAAAAAACGTGTACCAACGCACACTAACGCAGAGCCCCTGATGAGTCATTTTTATTTATTTATTGTATTTATAAAGCGCCAACATATTATGCAGCTCTGGACATTAGTTTAGGTTACAGACAAAATTGAAGATTGGATATTTCCTGAGGGATGGAGACAATTTTGTTGGTGAAGTGGGTGGCTAAATCTGTGGCAGAGAGGGAGGAAACGGAGGGTGGGGTGGGGGCTAGGGGGTTGGAAGCTTGTGCTACGATGAGCTTGGTGAAGTATTCCTGCTTTGCATGAGCAAGGGCAGTATGGAATTGCAGCAGGTTAGTCTTGTACTGTAGGAAAGCCTGGTTAAGTCTAGTTTTCCTCCATTTCCTTCAGGGGCGCGTTTTCGAGTAGTGCGCCAGGGCTGGGGGTTAGGGGGTCGGTTGCGGCGGAATATTGATGGAGCAGCTTTCTCTAGGGCTGATGAGAGAGTGTGGTGATACTGAGCTGCAGCAAGATTAGGACAGGTTAGGGTGGGGAGAGTGGAGGAGAGGGCATGGAGGGGGTCAGCAAGGACGCTAGGGTTGAGCTTGCGTAGGTCTTGCCATCGACCAGGTGCGTGGGCGGGTAGTTTGGAGGTGCCTTCCGTGAGGAGGTTGAAGGTGAGAAGGTGATGGTCTGAGGGTGGAAAGTGTGTAATGTCAAGGTCTGCAATGGTGGTGGATTTAGTGAATACAGGATCTTCTCAAAAAATTAGCATATTGTGATAAAGTTCATTATTTTCTGTAATGTACTGATAAACTTTAGACTTTCATATATTTTAGATTCATTACACACAACTGAAGTAGTTCAAAGCCTTTTATTGTTTTAATATTGATGATTTTGGCATACAGCTCATGAAAACCCCAAATTCCTATCTCAAAAAATTAGCATATCATGAAAAGGTTCTCTAAACGAGCTATTAACCTAATCATCTGAATCAACTTATTAACTCTAAACACCTGCAAAAGATTCCTGAGGCTTTTAAAAGCTCCCAGCATGGTTCATTACTCAAAACTGCAATCATGGGTAAGACTGCCGACCTGACTGCTGTCCAGAAGGCCATCATTGACACCCTCAAGCAAGAGGGTAAGACACAGAAATAAATTTCTGAACGAATAGGCTGTTCCCAGAGTGCTGTATCAAGGCACCTCAATGGGAAGTCTGTGGGAAGGAAAACGTGTGGCAGAAAACGCTGCACAACGAGAAGAGGTGACCGGACCCTGAGGAAGATTGTAGAGATCGATCGATTCCAGACCTTGGGGGACCTGTGGAAGCAGTGGACTGAGTCTGGAGTAGAAACATCCAGAGCCACCATGTACAGGAAATGGGCTACAGGTGCCGCATTCCCCAGGTAAAGCCACTTTTGAACCAGAAACAGCGGCAGAAGTGCCTGACCTGTACTTGACACTGGACTTCAGGCATTTTGGCATTTCCCTCTCCCCAGTCTTCCTCCAGACTCTGGCACCTTGATTTCCGAATGACGTGCAAATGTTGCTTTCATCCGAAAAAAAGTACTTTGGACCACTGAGCAACAGTCTAGTGCTGCTTCTCTGTAGCCTAGGTCAGGCACTTCTGCCACTGTTTCTGGTTCAAAAGTGGCTTTACCTGGGGAATGCGGCACCTGTAGCCCATTTCCTGTACATGCCTGTACACGGTGGCTCTGGATGTTTCTACTCCAGACTCAGTCCACTGCTTCCACAGGTCCCCCAAGGTCTGGAATCGGTCCGTCTCTACAATCTTTCTCAGGGTCCGGTCACCTCTTCTCGTTGTGCAGCGTTTTCTGCCACACGTTTTCCTTCCCACAGACTCCCCACTGAGGTGCCTTGATACAGCACTCTGGGAACTGCCTATTCGTTCAGAAATTTCTTTCTGTGTCTTACCCTCTTGCTTGAGGGTGTCAATGATGGCCTTCTGGACAGCAGTCAGGTCGGCAGTCTTACCTATGATTGCGGTTTTGAGTAATGAACCAGGCTGGGAGTTTTTAAAAGCCTCAGGAATCTTTTGCAGGTGTTTAGAGTTAATTAGTTGATTCAGATGATTAGGTTAATAGCTCGTTTAGAGAACCTTTTCATGATATGCTAATTTTTTGAGATAGGAATTTTGGGTTTTCATGAGTTGTATGCCAAAATCATCAATATTAAAACAATAAAAGGCTTTGAACTACTTCAGTTGTGTGTAATGAATCTAAAATATATGAAAGTCTAAAGTTTATCAGTACATTACAGAAAATAATGAACTTTATCACAATATGCTAATTTTTTGAGAAGATCCTGTATAAGGTCGAGAGTGTGACCTGCAGTGTGAGTGGGGGTGTTGGTGTGTTGTACTAGGCCAAGTGAGTTGGCAATAGTGAGTAGCCGGGTCACAACGGAGTTCTGGGCTTCATCGATAGGAATATTGAAATCCCCGAGGATGATGGTGGGGGGTCAGAGGAGAGGATGTGAGGGAGCCAGAAGGCCAGGTCATCAAGTAATTGTGGGGTGGAGCCCGGAGGACGGTATAAGACCGCAACAATGGCAGGGAGGGGGTGGTAGAGGCTGATGGTGTGGGCCTCGAATGATGTGAATTGTAGGGAGGTAGGTGGTGTGAGGACACGGAAGGTGCAGGATGGGGAGAGGAGCAGACCCACCCCTCCCCCGGTCCTGTTGTCTGGTCTGGGGGTGTGATTGAGGTGAAGCCCCCCGTAGGAGAGGGCAGCCTCTGCGGCAGAGGGGGTGATCCATGTCTCAGTGAGTGCGAGGATGGTGAGGGATTTGGAGAGGAAGAGGTCGTGGACTGCTGTAAGTTTATTGCGGACGGATCTGGCATTCCAGAGACCGCAGGGTAGGGGGAGCATGCAGGGGCGTAGCAATAGGGGTTGCAGAGGTTGCGACCGCATCGGGGCCCTTATGCCAGAGGGGCCCCAAAGGGCCCTCCCTCAACTGCAGTATTAGCTCTCTATTGGTCCTGTGCTCATAATAATCACTTCTATAGATACTTTGAATAGTGGTAATCATTAACTAGCTGTTCCCCATCCTCTTCTTGCACCTCTGACAGTGTAGTTGCCATTGGCAGGTTTTGGTGCGCCGTATCAATTGTTATTTATAGAATGCTTGGGGGGCCCCGATGCTAAACTAGCATCGGGGCCCTCAGCTCCTTAGCTACGCCACTGGGAGCATGTGTTTGTGGGTGGGTGGGATGGATGGAAATAAGGTTGGGGCAAGGATGGATGTTTACGTTATTTGTGGACAGAGGGCTGTAAAGTGTGTGAAGCAGGTCAGCAGGGGATGCTTGTCTGGCAGCAGGCTGTGGCCCAGGATTGGGTGATATATCACCAGCTGCAAGTAAGAGCAGGAGGGAGAGAGTAAGCAAATGTGAATGGGATTTAAATGTTTGTGAGGTTTTTGAGCTGTTGGGGGGAGCACGAGATTTCAGGAGAGCTAACAGTTCATGAGAAGTATGGTGAGGAAAGCAGAACAGGTGAAATGAATATGGAGTGTGGTACACTGGGAGGATGCATATTGCAATGCAACTTGTAGATGTTTGCAGACAGGCAGAACATAAGAAAAGGCGCAGTAAACATGGTAATGGTCTATAACCAGGAAATTTCCAACCACTAAACAGTTTATATGAGTATGCAGTTAGTGCAAGCAAACCAGTGTAAATAAAGAAGCAGAGTCTACTTGGCTGTGCAACATATGTCCAGCAGTGGCATTTTTTAGCATCCGCATTGGAGGCAGTTCTGGATGCAGAGTAGTAGTTTCCAGCAGAGTCCTGTGGCTGTTGAATCCTGTTTGAATTCCTGGGTAAATTCTTGGTAAGTTGTAAAGCACTTAGGAATTAAATGGCACCAAATGACCTAGGCCACAAGTGACCTTCTTGCAGCATTTAAATAGGTATGATAGCTGCCATGGTTGAATTGGAAGTGATTCTCAATTAGAAATTGGGAAAACAGTTCAGCTGAGGATGGGAGTGGCTACCAAAAAGCAGGCCTGCAATAAATAATTGGTGCTCACTGCACTGGAACACAAGGATTCACAAATGTAATATGGGAAATTTATAAACACTGCTGAACTACTTAAATTTATATTAAACACTGAACAATGTTGGTAGCAATGTATACAGCAATCTACCAATTAAACATGCAGATAATGATTGCAGTCAGATATTGTAAAGCAGAAACGCATAGGAACTGGCTAAACGGACAGGAGGTGTTTGCAGTGTCTGAAGGGGCTTCCTCGCATTTTAAAGGGGAACTGAAGTAAGAGGTATACGGAGGCTGCCATATTTATTTCATTTTAATCAATGCCTGGCAGCCCTGCTGGTCTATTCCTCTGCAGTAGTATCTGAATAACACCAGAAACAAGCATGCAGCTAGTCTTATCAGATCTGACTTTAAAGTCTGAAACACTTGATCTGCTGCATGTTTTTTTCAGGGGCTATGGCTAATAGTATTAGAGGCAGAGGATCAGCAGGGCAACCGGTATTGCTTAAAAGGAAATACACATGGCATCCTCCATATATACACCTCTCTCTTCAGTTTGGAAAGCAGAGTCGTGCACACATGCTTGTAAAGCTGTCTGTGGTTGGGGCAGCCGAGATACAAGGTGAGCACGGTCCCTGAAGAAGCTGGGTGCACAAGTGATATTGCGGTGGCCCCAAGCTAACACACGGCTATATACCTGGCAGTGGTGTTCCCCAAGAAGGTGTTTTAAAACAGTCTGCGCTACGATTGTATTTTAACTTTATTGCATGTGTATGAGGATCATTGCAAGAGCTAAGGTATCGGAGACTCTATGCATATAGGAAGACTGCCTAACATTGGTAGAGGGTCTCAATTGCTGGTGCTATGATAATGATCTTGTGCAAAAAAGTAGAACAATAAATATGCTAATCCTGTGTAAAACAATAAATCACTAACAAACTGCAAAACTGCAAAAATATGAAAATACAAAATGCCAACAATTCAACTCATATATGCTGCTAAGGTGCCTGTGCTGTGCTAAAGTTAAATGATCAGTGTGGTGGAGAACAATTGCCAGAGGGCTGTCTCCCTCTCCTCTCCTTCCGACTACATAACGGGTAAAGTACCTCCTTTCATTCACTAGCACATACGCTTATTTGCACAGTGTTTTGCTGCTCTTGGCAATTTTAAATGTAACAATGTGTGTTTATTTCTTTGAAAAATGTATGCAGATGTAGTTTTACTATTTGGCCACAAGATGGCCACACAATTTTTTTTTTGTAGTCCTGGAAGCAAGCACTCTCGCTTCCAGGAAGTATAAGGAGGACGGCAGTTTCTGATAAGAAGCCGTCGGTCTTTCTACCAGGGACTTATGTTCTTATTCATTGATCTCTGGGCTAACGGGGACAACACATGCGCAGGAGTGCGCAGCAGCCCTACAGCAGCCACCTGGATGTGACAATCACGTCCAGGCGGCATAAATGGTTAGAGGACCACTATCACAAAAATTAACAAAATTTAAAATAAATGTGTATGCAAATGTGCTTTCTATTTTCCTATGTTACTGTCAATGATTGTAAAAGTTAATAGATCTGACATGTTTTGCATTAATCCATCTTCTTATGGGGTATTCTCAGGGTTTACTTAAAGAACAACTATACCTATGGAGCTTTTAGCCAGCAACACAAATGCTTTTCAAAGGTCTCTCAGCACAGCCTGTGTAAAAGGAATGCAGTGTTTACCAGCTGTTTTGTAACAATTTTGTTTTGGCATCGGGGAAGGGGAGGCAGAGCTGAACTGTAACCTGACTGTAAACGGTTTACTTTACACTGCTTGGCAAAGAGTAAGACACAGAAGCACACAGAGATGCTACAGCTAATGATTATTTACACACATTTGAAGCTATATTTCTGCTTTCTATCATTCTGAGCAAATTTTACTCATAGTATTAGAGCCAGTGAAGATTGATTCTGTATGCTTGATGTGCTGGGCATAGTCCTGCATAGTAATGCACACAGTGAAATCTGTTCTATGTAAAGGTCACATTTTCTTCACAAAAACATGCAAGATGAAAAAAAAAGCCTTTGTATTGCTATTTGCTAGTAATTACTGGAAATATATGTGGCATTTAGAATTTTAGTTAACTTTTGATCAGTGTCATTTAAAGAGAACCCCATAACAACTTCCTGGTCAGCACACTGTTAAACTGTAATATCACCCACTTGAGCCATAGGAAAACATGGACATTACCTTGCACATTCAGTTGTAACTGACAGCTGCTGATAAATAACTGACAGCAACTGGTATATTTCAGTTCTGACAAAATATTGTCAGAACTGGAAGGGATCTCTATAAGAAGAAAATGGTGAGCTTCTGAGAGGAACTGACTGTGAGGTTAGTATGTAATATTCATTTGCAGCTACATCATGTGTTTATTTTAAATAATTTTACTCGCTTCAGATTCCCTTTAAGCACTTAGGCCTGGTGCACACCAAAAACCGCTAGCAGATCTGCAAAATGCTAGCAGATTTTGAAACGCTTTTTCTTCTTTTTCTGTAGCGTTTCAGCTAGCGTTTTGCGGTTTTGTGAAGCGTTTTTGGTGTAGTAGATTTCTTGTATTGTTACAGTAAGGGCCCATTCACACTTAGAACCGCAGAACGCCGGCGATTACCGCCGGCGTTTTGCGGGAGTGATTTTCCCGCGATTAGCGCGGAAAAATCACTGGACACTGCGGCGGTTTTGGAGCGATCGCGATTAGCGTGCTGTGCACGCTAATCACGATCGCTAATCGCGGAACGCTCGTCGCCGGCAAACCGCTGCATGCAGCGCGGTTGCGGTTATCGCTAACCGCAACCGCGGCAGTGAGAACACTGCCACTCGCTACATTGTGTAGCGGTTCTTGCAGAACCGCTAGCGGTTTGCCGTGAGCGGGAATCGCTCGATTCCCGCACAAGTGTGAATGGGCCCTTAAGCTGTTACTGAACAGCTACTGTAACAAAAAACGCCTGGCAAACCACTCTGAAGTGCCGTTTTTCAGAGCGGTTTGCGTTTTTCCTATACTTAACATTGAAGCAGAAACGCATCCGCAATCCAAAATCTGCAGCAGCCCGGGAGTATGCGTTTCTGCAAAACGCCTCCCGCTCTGGTGTGCACCAGCCCATTGAAATACATTACCCTAGTGGATCCGCACCCGCAAGCGGATCGCAAACCGCAGCAGAACCGCTCTGGTGTGCACTAGGCCTTACTGAATAGCAGTTGCTCAGTCCAACTTCCAGAATAGTGTGCAAATGAGAAGATAGGCCGATGGAAATCTTTGTATAGATCCTTTCCAGGGAGTGATTTTGTAAAGAATAACATGAACTACTGAGAATTCCCCATGAAGAGCTGGACTAGTCCAAAACCTGTCTGGTTTGTAGGATTTTTATGACCTACTGTAAGCCACAGCAACATGGGACGGGGAGGGGGGAGGGAGTAATTTGTAGTAGAAATGTATTTAAAAATGTACACCCATGTATTTTCAATTTTGCCGTGATTGTGGTCTATTAAAGGACAACTGAAGTGAGAGGTATATGGAGGCTGCCATATTTATTTCCTTTTAAGCAATGCCAGTTGCCTGGCAGTCCTGCTGATCCTATGCCTCTAATACTATTAACCATAGACGCTGAACAAGCATGCAGCAGATCCGGTGTTTCTGACATTGTCAGATCTGACAAGATTAGCTGCATGCTGGTTTCTGGTGTTATTTAAACACTACCACTGCCAGGCGGACTAATCAAACATAGGTGTGTTCCTGCAGGGTATCCAGGCTCTCTACCTAGCCGCGCCCCCTGCCACTCCCCTGCCTCCCTGCACGCTGCGATAGACACACAGTCTTCTCCTTGCAGCGTTGTGACCTGTAGGTCACAAAAGTGAAAGTGGGCCCTGCGGCCGACAGGAGCGGCAGTTTTTGCGGCTACGTTATCCGCTCTGCCCCCCATGGATCAGGTAGCCTACTTTTTGTTTTTTGAGCCCACCTCAGGCTCTCTAGGTTTTTACCCCCCGATTCGATCATTTTGTTAGAAACCATCAAATTTTATATTGTCACAATTCTGATCAGTTAAATTCCAATCAATATTAGTATATTGATCAGAAGCATGCACAGGAAACTTAGTAAGGTGGACATACACATTAAACATTTTCTGAACTGTTTAATCACTGGAAACATATTACCTCCAAGATGATGATCGATCAACTTTCTATCAATTTCTAGGGAGAATCACTGAGGGCTAGAAGGCGCATAAGGCAGAACTATAGCAAAAAATGTCAAATTTAAAATATATATTTGCAAGACATACATTTCTCCCAAACTTTTCTTCTAGGTCGCTGACACTTATAGTAGGCAGTAAAAATCTGACAGGTTTTGGCTAGTCTATTTCCTCATGGGGGAAACTCAATATTAGCTTTATTCTTTAGAATATAACTAAATTGAAAAAATCAACACTAAGATGCCAGCTAGCCTCCCTACACTTTTGCACACTAATTTGGCAGTTGGACTAAGCAAGTGCCATTCAGTAAGTACTTTTGAAAATAAAGAAAACCCAGAGAGTCTCCCATAAGAAGATGGACTATTCCAAAACCTGTATATTTATTTATTGCAATAGTGGTCCTTTAAGTGTACCCTCTGTAGGCTGTATGATCCTCCCTACAGTCCTCAGGCAGGACAGTGGCATAGTGGCTAGCACTCTCACCAGCCAGGACACTATCTGCATGGAGTTTGTATGTTCTCCCCGTGTCTGCGTGGGTTTCCTTTGGGCTCTCTGGTTTATTCCACATCCCAAAAGCATGCAGAAAAGTTCATTGGCTTCCCCATAAAATTGGCCCTAGGCTACGATGGACATATGACTATGGTAGGGATTGGATTGTGAGCTCCTTCGAGGAACAGTTAGTGGCGGGACTATATATTTTGTACAACGCTACGGAAGATGTTGGTGCTATATGAATACTTAGAGAAAAAGGTGTAGGCAGCGCTTCCAAATACAGAAAGCTGCACCTGAATTGATTAAGCTGCAGAGTAGTGCAGAGCTCCAATGGACCATATTACACAACATGCATTCAAACAGGTACAGCAATGGAGGGCGTTAGCTTCAGCAAATAATATGTGCACAAATCATTTCCTACTAGACTTCCCCCCGGCGTTGACGTGCCCCCTCGGGGAAGACCTACCACTAACCTGACATTAAAAGCATAACTTACCTGGTGCGACTTAGTCTTCCCCGAGGGGGCACGTCAACGCCGGGGGGAAGTCTAGTAGGAAATGATTTGTGCACATATTATTTGCTGAAGCTAACGCCCTCCATTGCTGTACCTGTTTGAATGCATGTTGTGTAATATGGTCCATTGGAGCTCTGCACTACTCTGCAGCTTAATCAATTCAGGTGCAGCTTTCTGTATTTGGAAGCGCTGCCTACACCTTTTTCTCTATGTAAAATGTTCTAAGTATACTTGTGGTAGCCTGCATCCAATCTGCATTCAAATTTTAGATTAGGGACTAGCACATAAATTAGCACTTACATTTGCATAATTTTGCATCTGATTTGGATTCAAGGCGTGTATTTAGCCCCTGGGGGTCTGTACACGCCCCTTGATGGTTTATAAGCCAGTTGCAGCCTGTGAGCGCTGTCATTTTTGTCTGTCTGGCTATATGAATACTAAATAATAATAGTCCCCTCATTGCACAAGCTGTCATGAAGGGAGTTCCGTCACATCCGCAAATGTATGGAGAGCTAGAATCTGCGGGTGGTCTTCATACACAAGTAATACCATCTAACTCGTCCATGGGCAGTAGATTCTTTTACTTTTTTCTTTCTTGTCTCACACAACATTGGACTACAATTATCTCTTCACTATGCCTCGAGCACAAAGACAAATACAATTTAGAGCTACATTAGGTGCACTGCAGCAGCAGACTGAAAACAATATAATGCAGGAAAGACAACTGCAGAATTGCTGTCACAGGATGTTTCAGCAAGCTGTTCCCCATCTGGCCCTCCAGAATGAATCAAGCTGGCACTGCTGTTTAAGCAGGTTTATATTTATACTCTTCTATAATCTTGTGTCTCGCCCTATCACAGTGATACATGCTCAGCATACTCCTATACCATGAGGAGACTGCTTCATAGTATTTCTCTGCTGAGCTGCAGCAGAGAGAAAAAAGAAGCAGAGTCACATTCTTATGATATTCAGTTAATAAAAATATTGGTAGGATTATTTTACGATTTTAGGGTTTAAAAGGGGTACAATTTTTTTCATGTGCCTTTAGACCCTAGAAGCAGGAAAAAAAAAACGTAATCATACCCCTAGAGATCTGCAACAGCCCTGCATGTTACTCACCTCTCCGGGATCCAGTGCTGCAATTCCTTCTTCTGTCCTCCCGGTGATGCTCTACCCCATGGTGAGATTGCGGTCTGTCGTCACGTAGCAAACGTCAATGTCACCTGAGGGATCGAGAGCCTCTGAGGAGTGGAAGAACAGAGGCTGAGAGCATCCGGATCACAGGGAAGGTGAGTTACAAACGTAGCTGCGTCTATATACTTCCTGGCGGCTACTCTAAGCGAGGCTCGGGATTACAACTCCTAGCATCTCTTTCTCACCCGAGCATGGCTCAGGGTTACCACCGAACAGGTTAAGTAGTATTCCTTTTAGACTTACTTTTAAAAGACATTTGCACTACAAGAAATATTTATGGGCTTAAAATTAACTCCTTCCTGAATAAAAAAAGTATTTTTAGCTCTAGGTCCATTTGTGATACAAACCAATGAAGTGATATGGAAGTAGGCATTTCTTAATTATTTAAAGGGGCACTATTGGCAAAAAAATTGTAACATTTAAAATACCGGTATGCGCAAACAGACAAATAAGAAGCACGTTTTTTTCCAGAGTAAAATGAGCCATAAATTACTTTTCTGCTATGTTGCTGTCACTTACAGTAGGTAGTAGAAATCTGACAGAACCGACAGGTTTTGGACTAGTCCATCTCTTTATGGGGAAATTCTCTAAGAATTTATTTATTTTCAAAAGCACTTAGTGAATGGCAGTTGCTCTGTCCAACTGCCAAAAAACTGTGTAGCGAGCAGGGAAGCCGGCCAGCATCATTGTTTAAATCCTTTTTAGGGAATACCTTTATAAAGAATAAAACCATTGCTGAGAATCCCCTATGAAGAGATGGACTAGTCGAAAACATGTTGCTTCTGTCAGATTTCTACTACCTACTGTAAGTGACAACAACATAGGAGAAAAGTATTTTATGGCTCATTTTACTCTGGGAAAATGTACTTCTTATTTGTCTATGTTTGCACATATTTTAAAATTTACCATTTTCGCCATAGTGCCCCTTTAAGGCTGCATAACCAGCCTGGACATATTGCTGGTACAGTATTCAGGGCTCTTTAAAAATTACTGCCATCACTGAGTAGAGGCAGCCCCTTGCTTCCTGTGAGTTACATAGTTACATAGTTAGTTTGGTTGAAAAAAGACATTCGTCCATTAAGTCCAACCAGAAAAAAATAAAAATAAATAAATGAAACACCTGAATCTGCACATATCCCAGTTGATCCAGGGAAGGGCAACTGACACCTCCACGGGTGAGACTTCCAGCATGTGTTCTGCAAAACTTTCTGCTCACACTTGAGCCAACCATGAAGTCTCTTTTCAAAATGCAGCCAATCATAATAAGCCATTCGCATCTGTAATGCAAATGGCTACACAGGCAGGACTTGGTACTCCTCTCTACTTAGTTTTGCAGCGAGTAGGCCCGCTCTGATCTGCACTACAAGTGAAAGTAGCCTGTACTGCGCTCCGCATGCTACCAGGAGCGTCATCGATAACAAGGGAAGAGATACCCAGGAGTGCGTACAATCCAGTGGGAGGACTGTGATGATACTTTTATCAGCGATTGCAAAGTAGAAGTGGTAACGCTGCATCCTCTTGTTTACATTCACATTATTCCTCATTTTCCCCAGCCTGCTTATTTGTACAGTGCAGTATATCCAGCGCTGGTGCCATTCTTCTGGTCTTACAAATGTTATCAGGCATCAACTCACCTGCAACCAGCTTGAAGACAGCAGCAGGCCATGGCTTTCACACAGTCAGCATCATGTAGAGTCCAAAAAACACATTTACCATAGCAGAAGTTTTATTAAATCCCAGTTTACTATACCAGTCGTAGCTCCCATAGACTTATAATGGAGATGGGCCCGGGACCTGGAGAGGTAGTTTTCTATACCCAAATATTTATACCCGAGTTTATCATAACCAGATTACGCTATCCTTATCCAAATGGAGTTGGATCCAAGAGTGATCAATTCCTGCCCTACACAGCAAACTCAATTATGACAAATTTCAACTGAAATTTTAGACTTTTGTAGTCATTTCTTCTGCCTTAAAGGATAGTTTAAGTAACATGTGACATGATGAGATAAACATAGGTACATAGAGTACTATTCCAATTAAGAAATTATCTGAAGTCCCTTTCTGTTTTCCCATACAGCACGGGTTAAAACAAAAAACGAAGCTGTTAACTTTGCAAATAAACTTGTCAAACTGCTTAGGCAGGTTTCCTGAAAAGTAAATAGGAAGTTCAAATGGTCACCACTTCTGTTTATTTTGCAGCTGATTGAAGCAGATTATACAGCAGGCTGTCATGGCTGTTTAGAAATGAAGCCCTTAAATTGAAAATGAAGATGAGACTGTTCTAGGTTCTGTTCTATTTATTAGTAAAAGAGATACAATTAATCTCATAAGTTTAGGTTTGCTTTAAATGCAATGGTCTTCTACAAAGAGGGAGGATTGTGTATGCCTAACTTTTGGTTTTATGGCTATACTATCTAGCAGCCAAATATACCTAGTTAGACTCTTGGGACATTAAGGCCTCTTTCAGATGGGCAGCTGACAGGTGGTGAATTATCTGCCCATCAGCTGCTCTCCTGCACCGGCTGGGACTCACCCATGGAATCAGATCTGAGCAGCCATGCTCAGATGCAACATGTCGAACTGCAGTGGCCAGCAGCAGTGGGGGTCCAGGTGGTGGAATGACCCTAGGCCCCCTCTCTGGTGTGATCGTGTGCCAGTGAAGTCACAATGTGTTTTGGCGTATCCACGCCGTCACAGGGCACTCGTCTGCTTGATGACTACCACAGGGCTTTATGCCGTTTCAGGCCTGTTTTATCATCTATCTAGTAAGTGCAATTATACTGCACTTTATTCATTAAAGGATATCACACTACGGAGCGCCCCTCTCCTCTTTTGCTTCGTCCTCACCAGTCCACCTCACAGCCAAGAGCAAAGAAGCTGCTAGAGTGTGATCATGCCTGGAATTACAGCGCAGGATTTCCCTTCTATCATCCACTTGATTAGACAATAACCACTGTGTAAGGCATGTGGGGAAAATCCATCCCCGCTCGGGTAATGAGGCATCTCCTGCTAATGAAGTGGTTACTCTCCAAGGAAAAAAAATTACAGCAGATAAACGGAACCCCCGAACAATAAAGGAAGGGAGGAGGTGCCCCAAGTAGATAAAACTTTTTAAAAAACAAACCATGTAAAACAAGCAAGGGATGTTTAAGACCGCAGTCCTAAAGTGGTTAAGAGTGCCTATATCTGAGGGCCCAATTAAAGTTTCGCTATGGGGTCCCCGTGATCTCTAGCTATGCCACTGGTGTGATGTCATGATCAAGGTCCTGACAGTTTGCTGTATGCAAACCTCGTTGTACTTTGGGAAATAACATCTTTTTGAAACTGCCAAGCAAGCAATATCTCCCTCTGTGCACTCTCAGTAACAAACATTCTGTACAGATCACCTGGCAGAACTAAAGAGGACAAGTGATACATATCAGAATGTAAATCAGGGAGAGGAAAAATTTTACAATGGGCAAACACTGACTAAATGATCTATAAATCAATATAAAAATGAAAACAAGCAATTTTATTCATTATGTTATTTTCACTTTAGGTCCTCTTTAAGCTGAAAGACTAGTATGGCAGATGCTCAAGACTTACAAGTAGATGAGGTCACCTTTATGGGTTGGCAGTACTAAGCTGGCACACCAATCTTTGGACTGGGTCCACACTATTCCAGACTCGTATTGTGTAGGACAACAGTGGATCTGATGCGTGTTCAAATTGGATTCACTGAGGATGTTTTGGTATCTGTTGCTGTTCACTGCAGCATCCCTTTGTGTTTTCAAGAGCAAGTCCTGTAATTTGCCCAGTTGGATAAGCTTTACAGAGCAAACATCAAATGACCATGTAAGAAACTGGTACACAAAACGGGTATATTGTGCAAAATGGCAATTTTATTGATCTGTATGTGAATTTCAATAACCAGATACCATATTCCTCAGTCCAGTATACATAGTATGCCACTAAACATTTCTGTCAGAGTATGCATTGTTTAAAAGGAAATAAATATGGCAGCTTCCGTATCCTTCTCACTTCAGATGTCCAATAAGTGAGAGAAAATGCTGATGCTGTCTCAGAATACAAACTATAGATTTTTTTAAAGTTTGAGTCCTACACATCCGAAGTCGTAATGCAACAATAAGCTCACATCCCTGTCACTTGGAACAAACAGAGCAGAATACCTTCCTTTCCCTTCTTTCCATCACTATGGTCTACCCTTCCTCATCCCAGATACCCTCCCACCCTTACACCGCCAAAACGGGCTAGGTCTGTCAGTAATCTGCCGTGCGCGCACCCGCCGTGTGCACACACGGCCGCCCCTTCTGGCCCCGTCCTCCTCCAGCTTTTGGCAGTGTCTTTGCGTCTTGTCCCTGCACATGTGCAGTGCTAAAAAGCACGGACAGACGCAGCCTATTATTAGGTAGAAGATAGATATATATATAGATATATATATAGAGATATATATAAATATATATATATTATAGATTGGACACTATACAGCCATTCCAATACACGTTTCCACCTTGCTCCCGTTGTGCTTATCTTGTGAGAACGGTTTATACCTTCATAACCTGCTTCCGGGTTTATATACAGTATGTTGAAGTGCTGAGCACCGATGTTACAATGTTTACTATTTAGTTTATGCTGTCTTCTACACAATATATTTCTGTAGTATGGAGACTGTGTTTGGCTTCTGACTTTCTGTGACTGTATGTTGATCACTGAAAACTTAGTACTTAGTGCCTAATAAAAGATTTTGAAAATAAAAGCATATTTTGCCTGGAATATCAGAAGCAAATGAGATTCCCTCCATTTTTCATACAGTGTTATTGCCCTTCACCATTTTGTCCCCAGTAGGCTCCGCATCAAAATGTTTTCCCAGCTTTTAAAATTTTGAGACATTTTTTGAGGGACATTCAGCTGCGCTAGGGCACTTTGAAGGTCCGATAAGGACAATTTACCTTCACCTGGCTTCAAAAACCGATCAAAGGGACAGGGACGGATCTAGGGGGGGCAGACAGGTCTCTTGCCCCAGGCGCAGTTTGTTGAATTGTTAAAAAGGCGTCAAAATTTGAATGGGGAATGGCAGTTTAGGCACCAAAACCTGACCTTTAGGCGCCAAAACTGGATGGGGAATGGCAATTTAGGCACCAAAACCTGACCTTTAGGCGCCAAAACCTGACCTTGCCCCAGGCGCAACTTGGTCTAGATCCGTCCCTGCAAAGGGAGTCAAGGCAGCTATAGATGCTATGTTTGAAAGGAGCGACCTGGTGTAGGATCTAAGTTGGGAAGACATATGATATTGGCTGGAAGGGATTGTAAAAGTAGTCTGTAACTCTTTAAAACTATAGATTTTACAGTACGAGTGATTAAGATGTGGGATGTATTGCCACAGGAAGTAGTTATGGCAAACTCTATACCTGCATTTAAAGGGGGCTTAGATGCTTTCCTTGCGTTGAAAGACATCCATGGCTACAATTACTAGGTAATGCCTAATGATGTTGATCCAGGGATTTTATCTGATTGCCATCTGGAGTCAGGAAGGAATTTTTTCCCTTTTGGGGCTAACTGGACCATGCCTTGTAAGGGTTTTTTGCCTTCCTCTGGATCAACAGAGCTATGTGAGGGAGTAGGCTGGTGTTGGTGTTGTACTTTGTTCTCTGGTTGAACTCGATGGACGTACGGTATGTCTTTTTTTTAACCCAAATACCTATGTAACTATATATTGTGTTATTGTCATAACATTAAATGTCATAATGTTACATTGCAAAACAAACTATAGATGTTAAACAATAAACAACGATTTACTTCAGAGCACTCTTTACTAAATTGTGGAACAAATATACAATCTCATTAAAGGACAACTGAAGTGAGAATGATATTGAGGCTGCTATATTTATTTCCTTTTAAACAATACCGGTTGCCTGCCAGCCCTGCTGGTCTATTTGGCTGCAGTAGTGTCTGAATCACACACCTGAAACAAGCATGCAGCTAATGTCAGATTTGTAAAAAGGCAGAGGAAAAGCAGGAATTCCAGGCAACCGGTATTGCTTAGAAGGAAGTAAATATGGCAGCCTCCATATTCCTCACTTCAGTTGTCCTTTAGGCCTCTTTTCCATAAGCAGTAGAACTGTGTGCTCAGCAAGCAGTTACCAGGCAGCAGTGAACAGTTGTCAGGCAGTAGCAAACCGTGGCCAGGCAGCAGCAAGCACGTGTGAGAGTGCGAGAGGCATTTCATTGCCTATCAACAGCCTGTGTAAAAAAGGCCTTAAAGAGGTGCATCACTGCAGTTATCACTGCGCGGTCTCCAAGGCTGACCAGTGTTCTCATCTACTGGTCCCGCTGGAGAGAATTCGACAGTGTTAACTACTATTCCTCCTCTATGTCCACGTGGATAGTGGGGGAATGATGCAATTCGGCCTCCAGCTATTGCTGCTGGTTGAATTACAGTGCTTTAAAAGTAACTTCAGCTCCGTCTTCTGACGGCGCTGACGTTACTCACTGAGCACGCTATAGCTGTAATTCCTACTACAGTCTATGGAGGCGCCGGCTGCGCCCAAGTCTCCTACGCTGGATTCGTAGTGTTAGCGGGGGGGGGGGGGGGGGGAGGGAGCCCACAGACTAAAACTGTGCTGAAAACCTTTGTCAACCTATAAGTGCAATCTTGACTACATTTGACAAACTTTTAGCAATGTTGCACGATGAAAGTTTTTAATTTAATTCTGAAGTTTACCTATGTTTACAGACTGCTGATATATGGTGAGGCTTCTGACACATGGTGACTGCTGCATAACATGGAGTGCATCAAGTAAGGCGGGGGGAGCCTTTTTGATTTCCCCAGATGCCCATATGACCATTGTGGTAGTGGTCCTACAGACCTGGTGAGTCGCTCTCCATGTGGTGTTGGTGGTGGTGGGTGACATTGAATTTAGTTGCAGCGCTGGTCAAGTTGTGTATATTGCTATCTAGAAGAGGAACGATTTGGTACTGTGACTTCAGAGCAGCCTGAGCCTGAATAGGGACGGTTAATTGTTTTACAATCTGTTTAGTGAAGCTGTGGGCACTTGCATCCAGACTCTAAGGGCCCTTTTCCACTAGCAATCGCTAGCGTTCACGCTGAACGCTAGCGATTGCTGAATCGCAATTACCGCCGATTCCCCGACGTTCGCAAAAGTCGCTCCGCGGCGCGATCGCGATCAAGTAAAAAACGAATCGCGGTAGTGGAAATTACCTACCGCGATTCCTATGTTAAAAAGCAAACCGTAGCGATTGTAAAATCGCTAGCGGTTTGCGTTTTTGCGATTCAGCCAGCGCATACGCGCTGGTGGAAAAGGGCCCTAAAGGACACTAGTATTGGGACATTGGGACTTTGAAGTTGGTGCACAGTATTTGCTACTACTACCAGCGAAACGAGAGATATTTTAGCCTATGAGTGTTGTGCTATATTTGTTTATTAAGATGACTGGTTATATAATATCCTTTATTGTGAGCGCTGTGTAGCAGGAAACTGCAGTTGAACAAAATGAATATTCTACCTAAAATCTCATTTAGTAGAGAGCCCTTAATCTCACTAACAACTTTTTGTCCTTCCAGATTTTTTTGTTTTTTGGTTGAAATCACAAGGAGGCTCTGCACTTCCAACCATAATGAACTATTACAGCGCTTTTAAAGGGGCTCAAAATATGTGCTGAGGGTCCCCCCTGTACCTGAACCCAGATACAATAAACTCAAAGCTGATTTCTACACTTCTAGAGCAGGACCAACTTGCCAGACTGCCTGAAGGCACACGCGGAATTCACCATATACAGGCCCTTCTCAAAAAATTAGCATATTGTGATAAAGTTTATTATTTTCTGTAATGTACTGATAAACATTAGACTTTCATATATTTTAGATTCATTACACACAACTGAAGTAGTTCAAGCCTTTTATTGTTTTCTTATTGGTGATTTTGGCATACAGCTCATAAAAACCCAAAATTCCTATCTCAAAAAATTAGCATATTTCTTCCGACCAATAAAAGAAAAGTGTTTTTAAAACAAAAAGAGTCAACCTTCAAATAATTATGTTCAGTTATGCACTCAATACTTGATCGGGAATCCTTTTGCAGAAATGACTGCTTCTATGCGGCGTGGCATGGAAAGCTTTATGGAGATGAAGATTTCATTTTTCAGCACGACCTTTCACCTGCTCACAGTGCCAAAACCACTGGTAAATGGTTTACTGACCATGGTATTACTGTGCTCAATTGGCCCGCCAACTCTCCTGACCTGAACCCCATAGAGAATCTGTAGGATATTGTGAAGAGAAAGTTGAGAGACGCAATACCCAACTATGTGTTATATATATATATATATATATACACATACACACAACATATAATCATAAAATATATATTTATTTAGGAATATTTAATTCATATAGTCACAGTCTAAAAAGCATTAATATATATGGAACACAATATAAATCACAGAATAAAAATATCAAGGTGCTAATATATCACATATCATTTGCACATCCACTCACTCAAACGTACCCGGACCATCCAATGTGCGCAAAAAAATTTTGTGGTAAAAATGAAGATAAAAAGTATCAAGTTGAATGGGACAGCGATACAAAATCTCCGTGTAAGAACAGTTCCTATTGATTGTGTAAAAGTTCCTGCTGTCTTGTATCAGTATCGAAAGGTTCTAGTTCTTTAGTGCAGATCCTTTTTAAATATATCACAGGGTCAAAAGTATTTAGCATATATCACAATTGGATCTCAAGTTTAGGTGGATACTCCGTAACAGATTACCTCCGTGGTGCCAGTGAGTTGTATGTGTCGCTTAGCATATACTCACACTCCCAACTAGGTATCCGGTGGTTGTTCAATCGGTAGATCACTCGACAGGTCAGAGCTCCGGCCGGTAGCTCAATGGCCTGTATCTGTAGTATCAGCTCTCTCCTCCCGTGTAGTTCCGCTTTGCGCTTGGATGACGGCAATTAGTACTTCCGGGTGGCGGCTGGTTCACTTCCTGGTGACGTCACCTGCGTCTCACGACTTTGGTTGCTAAGTTACTGTTGTTATGCGGTGTTTGCTTAGGAGCGTACTTAGATGTTCCCAGGCAATTGTAGCGTCTTTATTGTTGCAACTCCTGGCATGGGATGCGTAAAAGTGGGCTATCGCGTTTCAGCGGTCTCGGCCGCCTTTCTCAAAGCCAATTCTTTGTGAACTGTCCGCCACGATGCTGATATAGTGTCCTAATCCCTCCTCTCATTCTGATAGTTCCTCCTTTTCCAGTCGTGCCTCCTCTCCACCTCCTGCAACTGCTCTCCCTGTCTTTGATAATTATTTGAAGGTTGACTTTTTTTGTTTTAAAAACACTTTTCTTTTATTGGCCGGATGAAATATGCTAATTTTTTGAGATAGGAAATTTGGGTTTTCATGAGCTGTATGCCAAAATCATCAATAAGAAAAACAATAAAAGGCTTGAACTACTTCAGTTGTGTGTAATGAATCTAAAATATATGAAAGTCTAATGTTCATCAGTACATTACAGAAAATAATGAGCTTTATCACAATATGCTAATTTTTTGAGAAGATACTGTATAATGCAAGCCCTAACCAACTCTCAGACATTGAATAAAACATAACTACATATGCAAGATTCCATTCTAGAAGCCATGTATGACAATCCTAATCTTCCATTCACGAATTCAGAGATTGGCTGGTACAACAACACTAACTGATGTTACTAGTAAAAGACTACTCTCTAGGGTCCGTTACAGACTTTAAGAGGAACTGTAGTGAAAATCATTACACCATTACGTAATAAAACATTTTTTTTACAATATTAATTTATAAATTATTTAGTCCGTGTTTGCCCATTGTAAAATTTCCCTGATTTACATTCTGAATTTTATCACAGGTGGAAACATCATGGCCAGATGATCTGTGCAGATTGTTTGTTTACTGAGAGCTCTATGCACAGAGTAAAGCCTGGTACGCACTTTAATTTACGATTGGCCAATCACTGACCAATTTTATCAGTTCCATGTAGTATAAATGGACAACAGATTTGAATACTATGAGCAGGTTGTGTAGGTAAACTCGTACTACACGGAGGTGGTAAAATTGTACCAGGCTTAAAGAGACTCTGAAGTCTCCTAAAAATGAGGTTTTTACTTTAAAAACCTCTAACATAATTGCCCCTCCAAAACCGCAGCATCCCCGCGGCTGACAACGCCATAAATCACCCCAAATTCCCTGGGGCCCATCGCGGGGCTCCTTCCTCATAGAGGCAGAGCTTTGGGCTGCAGCTCTGCCTCTACACGTGCCCATCAGCGCGGATTGCCGCCTCTCAGTCTTCCTTAACTGAGAGGGGAGAGGTGGCGATCAGCGCTGATTGACACGCAAGGAGGCAGAGCTACAGCCCAAAGCTCTGCCTCCTTAGGGCAGCAAAATCATGACCAAGAAAGTCGAGGATTTTGCCGGGGAGTTTGGGGTGATTTATGGAGTTTTCAGACGCGGGGATGCTGCGTTTTAGGAGGGGCAATTATGTTAGAGGTTTTTAAAGTAAAAATCTTATTTTTAGGAGACTTCAGAGTCTCTAACACTGCTTGTTTGGCAGTTGGAAGGAGACATCGCACCGTGGGAATGGTTTCACCACAATGGGCATGATTCACAAAGCTTTTTCACCTTATCTAGGTTACATTTGTAAGCTTTCAAAGAACAAAAATATAATATAATTAAGGTAAGAAAAGTAATATTTAAATAAAGTTAAACAGAAACAACTTGCTTTGAGTGATTATTTTGCTTGTAAATGTGCTGAAAGGTTATTTTTATCAAGTAGGTGAAAAATACGTCATTTATGAGAAGTTTTGTGAATAGAGTCCAATACCAGCCATACAGACCCCCCTGATTATCTATTTGAGAAAAGGTAAAGATTTCTTACGGGAAAGGGGGTATATCAGCTACTGATCGGGGTAAATACTGGGTTAAAGCTCCTTTAAGTTTAACCTTTTCGGGACCGCGTGCAGTAGATTCTACGCCGCACTTGTGTCTGTTCTAGCCTGATGCGGCGTAGAATCTACGCCGGCCCGCAATTTTCGCTCCCGACGCGATCGTGCGCACCCGGAGGGGGAGATTAAGCTGTTATATGACAGCCGACATCTCCCCCGAGTGATCAGCAGCCATCGCGTATGGCTGCTGATCACACGATCACTACGATCGCCGTCGGATCGTAGTGATCTGTTTGACAGCTGCAGCGGCAGGGGGAAAGAAGAGGATCCACTCACCTCCCTGCCGTTCCAGCGACGATCGGCGCCCTCCTCCGCTCTGGCCGGCATCTCCGCTTCATCTGACATCAGCGCCGGGTCCCGGCTTGATGACGTCATCAAGCCGCGACCCGGAACTGCTCGTCAGACAGAACGGAGATGCCGGCCGGAGAAAAGGGTCCCGTGCGGCTCATCGCTGGAGCCTGGAAGGTAAGTGAAGGCTGCTGGCAGAAGGGGGGGCCCAGGCCACCAAGGGGGGACACAATGCCAGGCAGCCACACACGGATCCGGCCGCCTGACCCCCCCAAACGCGTGCACCCCCTTCCCGCGCAAAATGCCTGGTCCTTAAGGGGGGGTAGGTGGCCGGTCCCGAAAAGGTTAATTTAGCCAACAAAGATTATTATTATTATGACAACTACGGTAAGATCTTACACCTCATGGGTATGTAAACTTATACCAGTTCTTTAGGGCCCAGTCACACTTATGTGATTAGTGGGCGATTCCCGCTAATCGCTAAAGCCTATTGATTTGTTATACCATGGCAGTGTTCTCACTGCCACGATTCGCGCCAATCGCTGATGTTTTGTGATTAGAGCCAATCGCAAACGTGTTACCTGCAGCATTTTCTGGGCGATTCTGGAGCGATCGCGGTACAGAGCTTATAAAGCGCTGACCGCGATCGTTCTGGAATCGCAGAAGTGTCCAGTGATTTTTACCATGCTAATCGTGGTAAAATCACTCGCGCAAAACGGAAGCGCAAATCGCTCCAGTTTTGCCTTTTTAGATGTGAACAGGGCCTTAAAGCGGAATATAACCCTGCATTTCAACTTTGCTCTAAAACATTATTTACAGCATATTATATGCAACCAGCATTTTTTTTTTACTAGACCAGCATTGGAAGGGTTAAACACAGAGGTTTAAAGTTCCGTGGAGAGATATGCAGAAGTTCAGATAGATACATTTAACTAAATAGAATGTAACAAGTGATAAATGTTACACACTCTTTGGCTGTCCTCGAGCTCCTTCTCAATCAGAGAGAGTGAGTCACATTCAACACTTAGATACGTAAACAAAATGTATCTATGTAAGCTTCGGATGCGTCTGCAGTTCTCTCCAGGAACTTTAAAGCTCTGTGTAACCCTTCCAATGCTGGTCTAGTAAAAAAAAAAAAATGCTGGTTGCATATAATATACTGTAAATAATGTTTTAGAGCAAAGTTGAAATGCAGGGTTATATTCCGCTTTAAAAGGTGTTCTGTACAGGGCATTAGTGAATTGGGGTTACACTCCCAAGTTGTTTGCCAGAATCTGGTATGAGACTCTGCCTTGCAGGGCTGGGCCAAGGCAGAGGCAAGAGAGGCTCCAGCCTCCAGTGTAGGAGGGGGCACACAACTAACTCAGCTATCACTCCCCAATTGTGTTTGAAGCAGAGAGAAATAAAAAAAAAAAAAAGGGGGGGGGGGGGGGGGATTCATGGCAGTGACTGCAAGCCAGATAAGAGATTACGGGGTTTTTTTTGGGGGGGGGGGGGGGGAACTGTGGCACCTCCTATGCTGCGAATACACGGGTAGATTCTGGTGCCCGATTCTGCACCCGAACATTTTGACCGCTCAATTCTCTTATCTTCCGCTCATTTTTCTTTTTTTTCAATTTACTTCAATGAGAAATCGAGTGGTAAAACGTTCGAATAG
The DNA here is from genome assembly GCF_040937935.1 of Hyperolius riggenbachi. Lineage (NCBI taxonomy): Eukaryota > Metazoa > Chordata > Amphibia > Anura > Hyperoliidae > Hyperolius > Hyperolius riggenbachi. The sequence continues at coordinate 65,490,753 of NC_090653.1, forward strand.
TGATCGGAAATTTCGGAAATTATCTATTGAGCCATCTTATCAGTTCAGAATCGAGCTGTGTATTCCCAGCAATAGTCTAATAGCAATCAGTGTGTGACAGCTGGGGTGGGAGGGATGGAGGGGCGCACTTTGGTGTCTCAGCCTTGGGTGCTGGAGGACCTTGTCCCGGCTCTGCTCTCTTGTAATACTCTTTCATTGAAGTGGTCACCCAGTCTGGACCCTCTGGATCAGTGGTCCTCAAGCTAAGGCCCACGGGTTGAATGCGGCCCCCTGAGGCTTTTTTACCAGCCCCACACACACAAAATAGATGCGGTCAGCTACATTTTTAAATATTGGTGGTCCGCATATTGAATAGCAGGGCTGGCACCACCCATCCACATGGAAGCCAGGAAACAGTAATTCACTGGTTTCCAATCAAATATCACATCAGGTGACATTGCTGTCCAATTGGACTTCAGGTTGTCACCTAGGTATGCTTCCCTGTCTGGCCTGCAAAGACATTTTATGTATACTCCGGCCCCCGAGAAGTCTGAAGTATGTTGACCCGCCCCCGAACCAAAACGTTTGGGGACCCCTGCTCTGGATGAAGAGGAATGGGAAGAGGTTTCCTAGAATAGCCAAAGTCTCCAGGAATATCACAATAAGATCTGAAACAAGCATGCGGCTGATCCAGTCAGACTTCAGCAGAGCAGCTGATCTGCATGCTTGTTCAGGGTCTATGGCTAGAAGAATTAGAGCTAGGAGATCAGCAGGACATTCAGGCAATGTGCATGGTTTAAAAGGAAATAAATATGTCAGCCGCTGTATCATTCGCTCTTCAGTTTCCTTAATTGGCCTTTTCCACATCCCTGATCGGATCATCTGTCTGTGTGACTGGCCAGTGTACCATGGTGCCACTCACAGCTCTGAATTAGACAACATCAATACTATTTACAAGTTTAAGGACTGAAAACAGCTAAAATAATAGAATATGTGACAGATAAACGTGCTCCCAGCTGAAGGGTGTATGCTGCTCAGCCCCTGCTCCCCTCTCCCACTCTATAGGCCGCCAGGATATTTTAGGTCTGCACCTGTCCCTGGTTTTACTGTGACCTGCACTCAGCAAATAGCCAGCATTCCTGTCATCCCCACACACACATAGCAAATGGCCACACAGTCACTGCTCCATGGCTGCCCACATCACCGCCACTGACGTATCTTGTCACAGTACAGCAGTGTTAGTTTACCTGATCTGCAGCACTGAGCGATAGACAGATTTATGAATACTGCAACGCAGCAAAATTAAGCCTTCCGACCACACTAACCAATCAGATTTCAGCTTTCTTTTTCAATGGTACTGAACAAATAGATCCCGGGCAGGAAACAAGAAATGAAACATGTTGGTATAGGAAAGAATTTGGCTGCATTTAGTCAGTATCGAGCCTGACACAGGCTGGTGGCTATAAGCTAATACTCTCATTGTGATAGATATATGTATTAATTACCGTACATTATGCTCCCTAGGTCAATTCACGGTCTTCGTTTAAAACAATCACACAAAAAAATAGAGACCGGTTGATTTCTCTGATTAGTAGAGAACCAAAAACTTGCTACAGACAGCTGCAGTATCAGAAATGTGCCCCATGGGAGGGAGACAGTTTGTTGAAGCGGCCTGAACTCTTGCACAGCACACAATGAAAAGTCTTTATTCCACATATATCATAATTGCTGAAGAAATTATCCTCTGTATGTTCTGTGATTGTTTAGATCAATGTGTCTAATTATGGTAGTTCTCATCAGCAACGGAATAGACTGCAAGAGAGCTCTACCAAGGCAGCTCTCCCCATACAGTTAACACAGCGGCTTAACCCTTTCAATGCTCCCTGCAAAAGTGACACCAGGTTAAAACTTCAGGTTTTTTTTAGGCTTTCTATAAATCGTAATGGAGAATCTTTTTCCCCATTAAGGCCATCATGCTGTGGCTAAACTTTTAGAGCAGCGAGGAAGTTCTGAGTTTGGTTCCACTTTAAGGATTACCTGTATTCAAAGTAGCACATGTGGAGGTGATCATTGCCTCCATAACAGTGAATAGAGCTGTTGAAAGCAAGCTACTGGCAGGCTTGTATCACCACCAGACTAGGCTAATTCTGTACTGCCTGATTCAGTATGAACTACAAAGTTATACAGCTGACTATTGCATACTTTCCCCCCTCCTCTCCCATCTCAGAGATCAATTGCCAAATGAAAAGTAATTCTGATAAATGTTCAATTACATAGCACATAGTTTATAATGGTTTTTCATTGTACTCAATGTTTTTGTCAAATCTAGCATCTCGTCACACCGATAAAATAGTGTGTAGCTACCTGGAGGCTGTGGGGAGCTGCAATGTGTTCCCAGTAAAAATAGGAATGTAACGGAGGGGAAAAGTCGCATTGCAGGTTATATGCATGTTCTGTCACATACAGTGAAGCATACAGTCAATGAAAAGTTTCCATGCCACTTTAAAGGATACCAGATGCAAACAGTAAGAGAAACAGGGGGAGCAGGCATATACTATCACTTGTCCTGATGCCCACCGCTCCCCCTGTTCTCCTGTCTACCCTCCTATCATACCTAAACGCCCCCCAGGACCCTCTTCCAGGTCGCCGGAGTCAGGCTTTACTGCGCAGGCACCGGTCGGGCTGCATGCATCCTACAGTACGCGCCCATGGCAGGAGGGCTCTGCGCATGAGTATGACATCACTACGTCATGCGAATAACGTCATACGCATGTGCAGAGTGCTCCCGGCCACACGCTGTAGGACGCACGCAGCCCGACCAGCGCCTGTGCAGTAGAGACTTACTTCGGTGACTCTGGAAGAGGTCACGGGGGCTATTTATCTACTTATATATGTGTTTTTTATTTATTTTATTTCTAGGTTATCATGGATGTCACTTGTTCTTTAATAGTAACCTAAACTGAGAGGGATGTGGATGTTTCCATTTAAACAATACCAGTTGCCTGGCAGTCCTGCTGATCTTTTTGGCTGCAGTAGTGGCCGAATCACACACCTGAAACAAGCATGCAGCTAATCCAGTCTGACTTCAGTCAGAGCACCTGATCTGCATGCTTGTTCAGGGGCTGTGGCTAAAAGTATTAGAGACACAGGAGTCAGGCAACTGGTATTATTTTAAAAGGGAAAAATCCATATCCTTCTCAGTTTAGGTTCCTTTTAAAAGGACCACTCCAGCGAAAAAAGAAAGCAGTTAAAATTTTACAAAACAGACAGCTTTTGGACTAGTCCATCTTCTCATATGGCATTCTCTGGGTTTTCTTTGTTTTCAACAGTATTTCCTCAACGGCAGTTTAACAGCCAAAATAGTAAGATGTCAGCCAGTCCACTCAATTGCACACTATGTTGTCAGTTAGACCTACCAACAGCTATTGAGGAAATGTTTTTGAAAACAAAGAAAACCTTGAGTATCCCCCATGAGGAGATGGACTAGTCCAAAACCTGTCGGTTCTGTCAGATATTATCGGCTTACTTTTGCTGGAGTGGTCCTTTAAATTTGCACCACAATTCCCTACTGTGAATGTAGCCTAAAGCTAACAATTGAACCAATGCTAATACTAATCTATGATAATACTCAGCAATAAGTAATTTAGAATCTAGGTTAAAGTTGCCCAACACTGACCTGGTCCTCACACTAGATGTCCCCAGCCCAACCAGCTAATATAATAATAGTTTTACATTCTTGGCTCTAAAAGCACAGATACAATTCACAATAATTTTGTGCACTGAGATTACAACGGAAATTAACTAACCTATTGCTATAGAATACGTTTACCTTTCAGGTTAAGCTTCTACTTAGTTGATGCAATAACAGGTATAAAATGATTAGGACTACATAGTGTAAAGCTCCATCTCCACCATACAATTTTTTTTGACCAATTCGATTTGATTCAATTCATTGAATCAATTTGCCATTATTATGCAATGGCAAATTTAATCGAATTGAATCGAATCCTGATCGGACATGTCGGATTGAATCGAATCAATGATTCGAATCAAATTGAATTGAATCGGACAAAAAATTGTATGGTGTAGATGGGGATTAAGCCTTAAAGTAGATCATACATTTACAAACCTAAAAGAAAGGCAGGGAAAGTTGAACCTTGTACACAGGCCTGATTGTAGTTGGCTGAGGCAGCCGATAACGATCGCCTCAGCCGACAACCAGGCATGTATACAGCACCAGACAACCCCTAACCGATCCACTGGATGGATCTACTCAACCACAGAGACGCCAATCCCCCTGCCAATCACATCGATCATACCACTCCTCCCCCGCCCGCCGCGTGATGTCACACGTGATCCTCCTTGTCCCTCTGTTGGCCCTCCCCCACGTCAGCTACACAGCCTGGCCCAGCAATGTCACACAAGCGGATCAGCTCATGATCCATGACGGGTGACATCAGTTGGACATGTATATGAGCCCTTAGAAAGCCATCCTCAGCTCTGTTTAGGCCTCTTTCACAGAGGAGGATGAAGGTGATGAATAAGCTGCCTGTCAGCTGCTCCAATGCACTGGACGGGTGCTCGCTAGGGCTTGGCACAGGTGTGGGAGAGGCACGTCTGAGCACGGCCATAGCTGTGTTCAGATGTAACGTGTTGCTTTTTTGCCACTAGGTAATTCCTCTCTGTGAATATGGTGTTACAAAAGCTGCCATTCAGTTATTTAGTATCTGTATAGCGCCGACATCTTCTGTAGTGCTGTACAGAATATATTGTCTTCTTGTCACTTCTGGTCTTCTGTCCTTCAGAGGATCAGTTGCAATTTCATGAACGTGGCCAGCAGCCAGAAAACTAAACTACCGTTCAGTCTCCCATTTGAAAGAGGCCTGAGCTAAGACACAACCAAAGGAATGCAGATATGGCTTTTTATGAAGAGTAAGGAGACACAAAGGAGAAAAAGTGCACACTGTGATACTAGGTGGTGAGGGCTCTAGGCACTATAGGAAAGGTCTCACCTGGTTGTCAAGGTTGGAGAAACCTGTATAGGTTTGCCACCTGTCACGCTTGTGTCCCTCTTATGCCGGGGACCTGGCTTGCACGGATATTCTCACGGTCTTGGATGGTGATCCGGTCGGGATTCCATAGTGGTTATTTGGAACACGCTGCAGTAGGCGTGTAAACGATTTTCTGTGCTTGGCCGGTACAAGCCTGATTCCCCAGCTATGAGTGTAGTAGGAGATAAAAACAGCTAGCAAAGCAAGGCGGTGTTAGCCGCAATGATATGCAAAGGCTGGGTTTGAAATCTTTATTGTGATGCGTTTCCCAGGGGAGCACCTCTGCATAAATGCTTGACAACCTTTCCTATAGAGCCCTCACCTACTAGTATCCCAGTGTGCGCTTTTCCCCCTTTCTTTCTCTGTATCCAGCACTGTTCTATACAGGTAACAGCACCTGTGATACAAGGGGATCCGCAGATCTCTCTCCGATAGTAAACTTTACTACCAGAATCCACAGATCTTTTTATGAAGAGAGCTACTACAATCAATACTGATTAAAGGTGGGTTAGATACGGCCTGTGATATACAGATGGCTGTCACTAGCCAGGAATCTAGCAGCAAGACACGCATGACCTGAAGGAACAAGTAGTATGGCTAACAGTAGATGTTTGTCACTTTGTAGTTAGCAACTGTTGGCAGCTTTTCAGCTACTTACAGATCAATAATCCATCATGCACTTATACAGTATTCATGTGGCTGGGGGTGTGTCATTTCTAGTGGTTTCCACACCAACAGCAAAGTTGCCTGTCCATCACACAGCTTAACCCTTTCAGGACCGGATGGACCTTAAAGGGTCACTGCAGCAAAAACCTGTAAAATGTAAAATATGTGCAAACCTATACAAATAAGAAGTACATTTTTTCCAGAGTAAAATGAGCCATAAATTACTTTTCTCCTATGTTGTTGTCACTTACAGTAAGTAGTAGAAATCTGACAGAAGCGACAGGTTTTGGACTAGATCATCTCTTCATAGGGGATTCTCAGGGACAGATTTATTTTCAAAAGCACTTGGTGAATGGCAATTGCTCTGCCCAACTGCCAAAAAACTGTGTAGGGGTGTAGGGAGCAAGGAAGCTGGCCAGCATCATTGTTTAAATCCTTTTTTGGGAATATCTTTATAAAGAATAAAATCCTTGCTGAAAATCCCCTATGAAGAGATGGACTAGTCCAAAACCTGTCACTTCTGTCAGATATCTACTACTTACTGTAAGTGACTGCAACATAGGAGAAAATTAATTGGTGGCTCATTTTACTCTGGAAAAAATGTACTTCTTATTTGTATATGTTTGCACTTATTTAAAATTGTACAGTTTTTCGCTGTAGGTCCCCTTTACGTCATAGACCCTGAACAAGCATGCAGATCAGATGTCTGACAAATCTGACAAGATTAGCTGCATGCTTGTTTCAGGTGTGTGATTCAGATACTACTGACCAGAAAGATCGTCAGGACAGCCAGGCAACCGGTGTTGTTTAATTCAACAAATCCTGAACTACAGTATTAACAACAAAATATCTCTCTATACTGAATCATAAAACTTAACTATTATTGAAGGTCAACAAAATAAAAGAATAGATCTGGCTGAAAATACATTAATTACACTTGCAGGTAATGCTAGGCCTACTCTGTCAGCATATATGGGGGGATAAATAGATTATCCAAGCCACAACCCCCACCAAACAACCCGACATGTTTCACTTCTAACTGAAGCTTTTTCAAGGGAAAAGTGGTAAGAACGTGCAGATAGTGATAAGGTGCAAAAGTACATTGTAAAACAAGTATAAATAATAGCCGATAGGCTTATATCATTGTAGCAGGCAAACCGGTGTTGTCTAAATGGAAATAAATGTCCGCTTCCATAAACCTCACACTTTGGGTTCCTTTTAAGTAAGGAGTGCTGGCTGTGAACCTGAGATGAGACATATGGAAGCTGCCATATTTATTTCATTTTAAATAATGCAAATTGCCTGGCTGTCCTGATGATCCTCGGCCTCTTATACGGTTACCCTAAACAAGAATACCGGTCAAATGTTTCTGACATAAATCTGACAAGATTAGCTGCATGCTTGTTTAGGGTCTATGGCTAACAGTACTAATGCTGGGAATACACCAGAAGTTTTTTCAGCAGATAGATGGTTCGATAGATCATTTCCGAGACGTCCGATCTTATTTTCGATTGTTTTTCTGATTGATTTCACATAGTAGCGAATGGAAAGTGATAAGAAAAGAAAATCGATCGGAAATAAGATTGGACAGTAAATGGACTGAAAGATGTCATAGTGTATTCCCAGTATTAGAGGCAGAGGGTCAGCAGAAGATCAGCAGGACAGCCAGGCAATTTGCATTGTTTAAAAGGAAATAAATACATCAGCCTCCACATCCCTTTTATCTCAGGTTCCTTGCAATACGGTCTGCTCTACACTGGTAATCACAGATGCTCATCTTGGCTAAACATTTGCTGCTGTCAGTCCACCTGCAGAAGCAGAGAATGGTTAGATCGTGTCTGCATGGCTGACTGATCTCTCAGGTCTATGGGGAGCTTAAAGGAAATCCAAAGCTGAAGGAATATGGAAGGTACCAATGGGGTCTTCCTGTTAAAAAATATTACTGCTCATCTGATGTAATCATCTGTCTCTAATGCATTTTCCATTATGGGCTCTGAATCAGTAATGCACATTCCATGCTCGGATTCATCCCTGCGTTTTCCAATGAATGACTGTTTAAATTATCTAACAATGTTTAAAGCGGATCCGAGATGAAAAACTAACTAGAACAAGTAACTTGTCTATATATCGTATGTAAAGTTTAGATAGTTTACACAGCAAATCTAGCTGCAAACGGCTTTAATAGAATATGATTATTTCTTCCTGTGATACAATGACAGCAGCCATGTTGTTTGTAAACATTACACAGAGGCAGGCTTATCTGTATCTTGAGCAAAAAAACCTAATCCACACTCCTCCTCCCTCCTCCCCTCTGCCTCTGAAATCTCTTGCTAGTAATACCTCCCTCTCCTCCTGCCCAGACTGAGCTCCCATGAGCCCTTGCTACTGTCTGAAAGTGCCTTGGCTCTCTGAAAACCTGTGGGTGTGGCTTGTTTAGTTTATAGGGAATTAGAGTATTAAAACAAAAACTAAAAAGTATTTGGATTGAGGAATGCCCTATAAACAACAGGAAAGGAACACAATTATGCAATGAGTAAAAGTTCATCTCGGATCCACTTTAAGAAAACAAAAATACATTTTTGCTATGGGGCCCAGTGATTTCTAACTACGCCTGTGAAAGGAGGGACAATTTGAAGTCGAAAGGTATTTATACGACACTTGAACTGAGAGGTATATGGAGACTGCCATATTTATTTCCTATTAACCAATACCAGTTGCCTGGCAGTCTTGCTGATCTCTTTGGCTGCAGTAGTGTCTGGATCACACACCTGAAACAAGCATGCAGCTAATCCAGTCAGAATCGCCTGATCTGTATGCTTGTTCAGGGTGAGGCAGATGAACAGCAGGGCAGCCAGGCAATGTGCATTGTTTAAAAATAAATTCCTACTCTTAAAGATTTGATCGGTAAAGTCAAAATGGTGAAGAATCTGGAGAACAAGATTGCTCTTCAGCAGGATAAAGTTGGGGTCTTTAACCCTCCTGGCGGTATAAAAAAATCTGCCAGGAGGGAGCGCAGCAGTTTTTTAAAAAAAATTTTTTTCCTATATCATGTAGCGAGCCCAGGGCTCGCTACATGATAGCCGCTGCTCAGCGGCATTCCCCAGCCCTCTTCGATCGCGATCAGGAAATCCCGTTCAAAGAATGGGATTTCCTGGAGGGCTTCCCCCGTCGCCATGGCGGGATGACGTCACCGGCGTCACTGACGTCGGGACGTCATTGGGAGTCCCGGGCCACCCCTCGGCGCTGCCTGGCACTGATTGGCCAGGCAGCGCACGGGGTCTGGGGGGGGGGGGGGGCGCGTGCGGCGCGACTGATAGCGGGGATCGTGAGCGGGGCGGCGGCGATCAGTGTGCTGGCGCAGCTAGCAAAGTGCTAGCTGCGTCCAGCAAAAAAAAAAAATTAAACAAATCGGCCCAGCAGGGCCTGAGCGGCACCCTCCGGCGGCTTACCCCGAACTACGTTACCGGGGTTACCGCCAAGGAGGTTAATGATAAATGGGAGAAATGGTTTATGTATCAAAACACGGTGGAATATGGGAGTATGGTGGAGATGTAGGGGAGAGGTCTCATGTTAGGTGAAGGGTGATTTATGTTGGATATGCTGTATTTTGTAGGATGGATATCTTTTTTTCTTGTAATATATTATGGGTGGGATATGTTGAGGAATATATTGTATAGATTGGGTGGATGAGGTGGGGAGGGAATGTTTGTTTTGCTTTTTTTTTTTGGGGGGGGGGGGTACTTTATATGGAAGATTGAAGAAATGGGGGAAGAGATAGTATGATTGTTGTTGGAATTTTGATTTTTATATAAAAAATAAATGAATATGGCAGCCTCCATATCCCTCTCACATCAGGTATGCTTTAAAAAGCCTAGCACTAGCTACATGATACCCCCCTCACTGCTCCCTCCCTCCCACCCTTCCAAACGCCGCCGGCGATCATGCCCATCAGGAAATCCCATTCTGACCGGGATTTCCTTCAGGGCTTCCCTGTCGCCATGGTGATGAATGGAATGACATCATCGACGTCGTGATGTCACAGGGAGTCCCGATCCACCGCTCAGCGCTGCCTGGCACTGATTGGCCAGCTTGCGCACGGGGTCTCGGGGGGGGCTATTATGCGGCGGGTAGCGGCAGATCGGCGGCGATCAGAGAAACACGCAACTAGCAAAGTGCTAGCTGTGTGTTTCAAAACAAAATAAAAAAATTATTCAAATCGGCCCACCAGGGCCTGAGTGGTACCCTCCGGCGTCACTGGACGAGCTCAGCTCGTCCTGAACGCTAAGGAGGTTAAGCAAAAAACACACCAGAGATCCCTCCAGTAATCTGGACCATGAGCATTTCAATATCTCCACAGTAGTCCCAGAAATCCTATACTTTAAAATCAATGCATTTATTTCACATGTGAAGCCGTTTAACAAAACATTTATACAAATGATGCATAAGACCTCAAAGTGGGGAACAAAGGGATTTGGTTGCATAAAAAAAGTGTAAAGTAAGAGGAGATTGGAGGGGTAAAAAAAACAAAAACAAAAAAACTCTTTCTATAGAGTATGTTTTAAAGCACTACATTTTCAGGTGTATTTCCTAAAGCCTTTGTTACTGAAAATACTAGTATTCTCCAGTTTTCACAGGAATTAATTTTTTGGATAAATGTTTTTTTCTTTATCCTCCATCATCAAGAAGTTTCTACTTGCACCTTCTGCAAGGGGGCACATTTGGGAAAACTTCCACAAAACTGTAAACTACGGCAAATGCATTATGCCCAGTGTGTGTACTAGATCTAGAGAGGAGTTAAATCTGCTGTTAGGAAATGTCCTTACTGCATTCTATACTATACTCAGTTTTACCATGTCACACCTCCTATGTGTGGATAATCAGACAGCTGGAGACACAAACGTCAACCTTCTACACAAGGGGTTTATATAAACAGAGACAGATTATTAGATATAGTCATAGGAATACTCTCTCACCTGGCCTGTTGCAATCAGAGGCTTTGCAAAAAGCACACAGAATTTTTGTCTACCTTTATTAGTGCAGAGAATTTAGATCAGGGGTGTCCAAACGTTTTAGGCCAAGGGCCATGTCGCAGTTCTTGAAAGTGCTAGGGGGCAGAACTTGCAAGGTTGGATTTATACTTTTTGTACCCCTAGGCCAAGTATGTTGCGTCCCTATCTCCTGGTCTGCATCGTCCCTCCCAATCCATGTGCAGCCCCCTCTTCCATGTATATCATCCATGTACAGCAGACCATTTCTTCATTGAACAGCTCCGTTAAAGGGAACCTGAAGATTGTATTAAAAAAAAAAGTTAGTTTCACTTACCTGGGGCTTCTGCCAGCCCCCTGCAGCCACCCTGTGCCCGCATCAGTCTTCAACGATTTTGCAGTTTCAGTATCGCTTACTTGCAAGTCGATGGCCACTGTGCATCCTCGTTCTCACTCCTGGCAATCTCTACTGTGTCTGCGCAGGATGCTCCTGGCGACAGAAGCACTAACGAGGATGCACCCAGCCAGGGCCACGCCGGTGCGGTGGATGGTGACTGAAGAAAGCAAAACTGATCCGCAGCAGGGGACCTGAGGAATGTTGGTGACCAGCGCAGGGACAGGGTGGCTGCAGGGGGCTGGCAGAGGCCCCAGGTAAGTGAAACTTTTTTTTTACTATCTTCAGTTTCCCTTTAAGCCTCAGTTTCCCTTTTTTCTGTGTTCCTCACCATTTTCAGCTTCCTCTTTACATGTAGCAACCCCTCTTTCATGTCCAGGTGCCCCATTGAGCTGCAGCCGCCCAAGACCTGGGCCTTTGTGGCCTACCAGAAATCCGGCCCTTGGGACTAGCGGAATTAAAAACATTTGTTGCCGATTGCAATTAGGTATACTATGCTTAATGGCAAATAACCCATATACTGTGTTCAGTTCCCACAGTGGCTCCTAATAATCAGTGGCTGTTAACGCTGCTGGTACCTGCATGCAGCTCTGCAGCTACGGCATGCGGGTCGCATGGAATTAACTGTAGAGAGCTTTGGGGGCCACCAGAAATGGCTCGGTGGGCCGCATTTCTGGTTTAGATCATTTCTGAGAAAGATCTGCCTAATCTCCTGTCTGGACTTACTAGTTATAAGATACATACTGTAACATACCAAAAAGGTAGTCAGGCTAACACAGAGAAAAGTAAAGTTTTTGCTTCAAATCTATAGTGAAGACGACAGGATGGCTCATTACAAAGCATACTTTAACATACCAAAGCCCATCAAACTGTTCTCCTAGCTCTGAAGCTCTGTTCCCCAAGCCCTTTCCCAGCAGATGTCAAGCCTGAGCTGCATCATCACAACACTGGATATCAGTGATGTTCTAATCCAACACACATCCAAACCAGCCACCTGTAATCTAGCCACTAATGGTCTTTAGTGTGTGTTATGGGGCAGGTGGAGATTTAGGCCAGCAGCTAGACATAACCAATCCTTGGGGTTAACTCACAAGATCAGAGCACGCAATTTTCAGTAAGAGGGCCATAAAACAGGACCATAAACGTAGCTACAGCCCTGGGAACAAAGTAAGTGCTCAAAAGTCTTCCTTTATACATTGCATTATTTTGTTGTACAGGACCAATAATGTAAGTGTTAGCACAGGGATGAGGATTTAAGACAACAACTTAAGGCCTGGAACCCACTAGAAAGTGCAAAACGCTATTTGCAATCACCAGCGATTTGTGATAGCGTTTTGCAAGCAATTTTGAGAGCAATTTTCCTGCTCTTATTCAAATCATTAGAATGGAAACGCTCCCAAAATGCTGCATGTCCTGCGAGTGCAATTCCCCTAATCTCAATCGCTCTAGTGGAATCTGTCAAATACATTTACATTGGCAGAGCGTTTAGGGAAATCACTAGCAATTTAAAGGAATACTGTAAAGGGGGGGGGGGGGGGGGGATGAGTTGAACTTACCCAGGGCTTCTAATGGTCCCCCACAGACATCCTGTGCCAGTGCAGCCACTCACCGATGCTCCGGGCCCCGCCTCCGGTTCACTTTTGGAATTTCCGACCTTAAAGTCGGAAAACCACTGCACCTGAGCAGCTGCGCCCTCCCGCTGATGTCACCAGGAGTGTATTGCACAGGGCCAGTATGGTCTGTGCCTGCGTAGTACGCTCCTGGTGACATCAGCGGGAGCGAGGACACAGCAACGCAGGCGCAGTGGTTTTCCGACTTTAAAGAGGATCTGTAACATCAAAAGATCCCCTGGGGGGTACTCACCTCGGGTGGGGGAAGCCTCAGGATCCTAATGAGGCTTCCCACGCCGTCCTCTGTCCCACGGGGGTCTCGCTGCAGCCCTCCGTACAGCAGCGACGTCATTATTTACCTTCCCGGCTCCAGCGCAGGCGCTCTGACGGCTTTCGGCTCCGAACTACACGGAAATACCCGATCGCCGTCGGGTCTGCTCTACTGTGCAGGCGCAAGTTTCTGGCGCCTGCGCAGTAGAAAGGACCTGACTGAGATCGGGTATTTCCGTGTTCGGAGCCGAAAGCAGCCACAGCGCCTCCGCTGGAGCCAGCAAAGGTAAATATTGAACTGACAGTCGGCACAGTCGCCGGCTGTTCAGAGGGCTGCAGCGAGACCCCCGTGGGACAGAGGACGGCGTGGGAAGCCTCATTAGGATCCGGAGGCTTCCCCCACCCGAGGTGAGTACCCCCCAGGGGATGTTTTTCATGTTACAGAGTCTCTTTAAAGTTGGCAGTTCCAGAAGTAAACCAGAGGAGGGGAACGGAGCATCAGTGACTGGCTGTGTGGGCACAGGATGTCTGCGGGGGACCATTAGAAGCCTTGTGTAAGTTCAACTCATATTTCCCCAACCCCCCTACAGTATTCCTTTAAACTGCTCCCTAAACACTCAAACAATCTAGTGGGTTCCAGGCCAAACTCAGGCAGCTCAATGGCAGCCTCTGTGAGGTCCTTACAGCCTGGCATGGAGCTGAAGTTTGGAAAGACACTACAAATCAATCACTTCAAAAAAAAGCAGACCAGTTTCAGTTCAGAAATTCAAAGCTGGATAGTGTATTGGTTAAAGGGCTCTGCCTCTGACACAGGACACCAGGGTTCAAATCCCAGCACCTATTCAGTAAGAAGACCTTAGGCAAGACTCCCTAACATGGATACTGCCTCCTGGTGCTTTGAGTTTGCCAGAAGAAAAGCCCAATATAAATTGCTCTATCTCTTGTCAAATTCCTGTTTGTGACAGATTCCCTTTTTCACACAAGAAACTCATACAATTAGAAAATTGAAATATCTAATTCTTCAACTAAGTCACGTCTTTTGAATGCAACAAACCACAGAGAAACAACAACAACAAACGTCACTCTTGCCAGTATGAATAAAAAATCCAGTAATTAGAAAGACTAAGGTTGCCAAACGATAAATATTTTGAGCTGAATGCATCACTCAAAGTGGAATATAACCCAGTATTTCTTCTTTGCTCTAAAAGATTATTTACAGCATATAATATACTAACACAATGTTTTTTTTATTTTTTTAAGTAAAACAGCATTTAAAGGGTTACATCACAGGACTGACTTTTTCTCTTGCAGGGGCAGCCCCATCCAAACTGGTGATTAGCTTATCTTCTGTATACATTCTTTACTTGATACACATTGCACGGGTTTCCAGCCGCGTTTTGGAAACGCGTGCAGGTGGCTGACACGCACGACATCAGACAGTGCATAGAGTGCACTGTCTGATGTTCACACTGCATGCGTTCCAGACCTGTGCAGTCCAGGAACGCATGCTGCATGAATTTTTTGCAAACGCACACAAACGCGGATGGCGTGCGTTCGCATGCGTTGCGTTCCGCACGCGTGGCCGTCCGCGTTTGTAATGTGAACGGGGCCTTCGTAAACATTCTCTGGCTGTGCAGAAACTTATGCTAATGAGTCCTGGAGTGAAACACAGGTCAGAAATCACTGATGGCTGCATTTAAAGGGAAGGTCCAAGCAAAAAAAAAAAAAATGAGATTCACTTACCTGGGGCTTATACCAGCCCCATGTAGCCATCCTGTGCCCTCGTAGTCACTCACTGCTGCTCCAGTCCCCCGCTGGCAGCTTTTTGACCTCGGAGGTCAGGGCCAAATTGCGTACATTTTTACACATTCCCGCTAGTGCAGGAACATTAACACATACATTTTTACGCGTTAGTGGTGAAACACGTACATTTTTGTTCCTGCACTAGCTGGAATGCGTAAAAATGTATGCAATGTGGCCCTGACCTCCGAGGTCAGAAAGCTGCCAGCGGGGGACTGGAGCAGCAGTGAGTGACTACAAGGGCACAGGATGGCTACATGGGGCTGGTAGAAGCCCCAGGTAAGTGAATCTCATTTTTTTTTTTTGCTTGAACCTTCCCTTTAAAACAGAATTACAACAGTTATAAATAAAATGCACCAGCAGCTTTCAAAGTAAATAAACTGAACTTTGGGAAGTTATAATTTATAAATGAATTATAAAACTTGTGCACAAAAGCAAATATGATAATTGTATTGGTTATAAAAAGTAGGAAAACACATTTTTGTTTAATATTTTGTCAGAGTTTTAAACCACTTTAAAGGACATCTGAAGCCAAGCGCAAGAAAATAAAGTTTATATATGTACCAAAGTAGAGTGAGGGCTCTGGACACCATAGAGCTTTTCCAGTCCTTTGCTCCATCCCCTCATTTTTTTCACCGTCCCAGGCAGAGGCGAGAGAGGCTCCAGCCTCAGGGCGCAGAGTAGGAGAGGGCGCACAACTTACTCAGCTATCAATCTCCTGCTGGGTTTGAAGCAGAGCGAAATAAGAAGAGGGGATACATGGCAGTGACTGCAAGCCAGATAACTAGAGATTAAAGTGTTGTGGGGGTTGAGGGCCCTGGGCCACCTTAGTCTAATAGCAATCAGTTTGTGACGCTGGGGTGGGAGGGATGGAGGAGCGCGCACTTTGGTGACTTAGCCTTTGGTGCTTGAGGACCTCGTCTCGGCTCTGCTTCTAGGTCTTTGGCACTGCTCGTGCAGGCTTCAGAAGTCCTTCTGAAGATGAGCTCATCCGTACTGCGCATGTGTGAACCTGCACTGTTCATGTGTGCAACATGGATGCACTAGTCTTCAAAAGTACTCTGGGACTTGCGACTTACTCAGTGCTCCGCTGCCTCTTAGTTATAGGTGCAGTGTTGGAGTAGCTGCTGAGAGAGTGTCCTGAGTGTGTGTGGTAGTGGCAGTTAACAGAATATGCTGGAAAGCTAACAGTTATGATACGGCAGAGAGGTTTCCCTACCAAAGCACATGTGTGAACCAGGGCTGTGCATACAAGAGAATTGGGCTGTCTGAAAGTCTGGGCGGCGACCCAAATAGGTGAGCACAGTCCCTGCAGGTGGAGGGCACTATTTGTGGTGGACCCTGTAAGATTTGCACACGTGGCTAAGATTATACAGGTGATTGGAAATCCACTCATAAGAGCTGCAGCAGTCTGCGCAATGAATTTGTTTTCTGTTTATTTGACCATTGGATGAGAACAACTTCCTGATTCTGGAAGTATAAAGCCGAGGTCGCAGTGTATGATTAAGCTGGTGGTGCTGTCTGTGGGTCTGGGCAGCTACCACAAAAGGTGTGCAAGGTCCGAGAGGTGGAGGGCTCACGAGCGGCTGGGTGAACCCTTCCAGAGCAGCACGGCGTTGTTTTTACTTATCCGAATGGTGATTGGATTCATTGTTGTATTCAATGTAAGTGGTTATGGTTGTATAACTTGTATTTTTGAGGTTCACCAGATGTTGAAGGAAGAGAATCTCAAGGGATTTACCATTTTGGCTTGATGAACTGAACTGTTTAAGGTGGACTTTAACTGGTTTGATAACACCTACTATCAGTTAATATTAATTTGTGAAGTAGCACACCCTTTTTGAACACTGTATTAATTCCAGTTGCCTGGCTGTCCTGCTGAGCTCTTTGGCTGCAGTAGATAGTGTCAGATCCCCACACCTGAAACAAGCATGCCTCTAATCTAGTCAGACTTGTCAAACACATCTGATCTGCACGCTAGTTCAGGTTCTATCGCTAACAGTATTTAGGCTGCTTTCACAGTGGGACGTTACAGGCGCACGTTAAAGCAGCCTTTAACGCAGCCCAACTCACAGTAATGAAAAAGCAATGGGCTGTTCACAGTGCCCACGTAGATTTACAGTGTAACGCTGGACGTTCAAAGAAAGTGCAGCATGCTATGCGTTATATGTGGTTTTAAGCTGCGTTAGACTGTTTGCACATGCTCAGTAAGGGGAGAGTCTGCTATTGTTACTAGCCACATGGCTAATTAATAGTCACTGCACTGTAGTGTTGTCCAGATCATGAACGATTCCGATCTTTGATCCGGATCATCACAATGAAGGATTCAGTTCACAGTGGATGTCTGGAAGAAACAGAAACTGCAGTTTCTGTGCACAAGCACAATATTCTTGCTGCTGCATCTCTCCCTTCCCCATTGGCACCCTTAATGTGCCCTCATTCTCCTTTACCTCTCACTCTGCTGCACCCCTGCTTCCCTAGTAAAATGATTCAAAGATTTGGTTCAAAGATCCGGATCTTTTCAATGATCCGATTCGAATCATCCGAATCATAGAAAAGATCCGGACTTCCCAAGATAGCACCAAGAGCCGCATAACGCGGTTCAATCTGACATCCAACTTCAACACCACCATGCATTGCCTTAGGGGCACATTATGCGACCTTAACGTCCCCTAAAACGCAGCATCTTGGTGTGAAAGAGGCCTTAAAGAGTAAATACAATGGAAGCTACACTATCAAAGCATACTTGCACTTCTACTTAGGGTAAATCAACCCAAGCTGCTCCCTGATGAATGCATTAATAATCCTGTACTGATTTAGCTCAATGGATTTCGTTTCCCTGATGCTGGCTGCTTAAAGTAAACCAGAGACCTGCAAATGCAAAGATTTTTTACTTACCCGGGGCTTCCTCCAGCCCTATAAGCATGGATGCATCCCTCGCCGTCTTCAGTTTAGTGGCAATCATCCACGGTAACTGGCTTAGTCGCGTCAGCCCAGGTCTACTGTGCACGCGTAGACCATGACTGATGCGATTCAAGCAGTTACGGGGATGATTGCGGACAAAGGGAGGACGACAAACGACACCTCCACACTGCTAGATCGCTGGCTGGGCTGCGGTTGGGGACTGCTATACACATGCTGGATTATCAGTAGAGGGGATCATTACCGGCTGCCCCAGCCAACTTTAATCTAGCATGTGTATGGGCCTATAGGAAGGAAGTAGATTGCAGGACACCTCGCTCAGGCTAATAAACAGGCACATATTACATATGGGATTCAGATTGTAATCAGGTAAGTACATCTGTCAGCAGTCACAGCTCTCTGGAACGTGGTATACATGTAATGGGGAAAGGTTAGTACACAATGGAGGCCCTCATAGCTCTGCAAATGAGCAAAATGTGGAGTGGTTATTAGGGGTGGTCAATGATATGCAAATAATTCAGAGTTGATGCAGTTTTAAAAGGATACCCGAGGTGACATGATGAGATAGACGTGTATGTACAGTGCCTAGCACACAATAGCACACAAATAACTATGCAGTGTTCCTTTTTTCTCTGCCTGAAAGAGTTAAACATCAGGTATTTAAGTGGCAGTTCCTGTCTAAGTCAGGACTGGATCAGACTACAGTGTGACCCTCACTGATAAGAAACTACAACTATAAAACACTTTCATAGCAGAAAATGGCTTCTGAGAGCTGGAAAGAGATATAAAAAAGGGTCAATAATTCATAGATTTTAGCTCTGGCATACTTCAATGAATGTGTCATTAAGCAAAAACAACAAAACAGTATAAACTTAAAAAGTGGATTTAACTATAAAATAAAACGTAATATCTTAAAAAGTGGTTTTTGAGAAAGAGGATGGATACAATGGTTTATTTATTTAATTAGTTTATTTTCATCTCGGGTGTCCTTTAAGCAAATTTACACAGTTTGAGAATGAAGCATTTGAATTCTACCTTGGCAAGGTTAGATTAATCCATTTTCAAACTGCACATGCATGCACATAAACTTTGCATAATCCTGCATCAACTCGGATTAGCATTTCATCGACCATCCCTAATTATAATTACATTGATCAGCGGGACAATTCAGGGTTGATTTTGCATAGCTATGGTTTAAAGAGGAGCTGTTGGGTATAAGGTCTCAGAGAAAAAAGAAACACATATCAATAGCTAAATATTGGCTGTACTTACATTACATATGCATTTCACTGTCCACATTTGGATTTCACAGAATTTTTATATAGTATTTGCAGAGATTGATGCTCCTGACAGTTCATGGCAGGTTCCATCTTTGACTGTCTTGTCTGAAGCCAATTGTGATGTAATATCCCTTACCCTGCTTCCTGATTGATGATTCTTTAGCCCTCCCAAGTCCCAGCCCTCAGACATTCCCACCAGTCTCTGATCTACCGGGGGCATATTGTCTGTCACTCAAGGGGGGGGGGGCAGGGGCTCTCAGATGAACAGAGGTGAGCCACTTTAGTTCTATACTGGGAAGTCCAGATCTTTTCAATGATTCGGATGATTCGAATCGGATCATTGAACCGAATCTTTGAATAATTTCCAGCAGAGTGAGAGGTGCAGGAGAATGAGGGCACATTGAGAGTGCTAATGGGGAAGGGAGAGATGCAGCAGGAAGATTGTGCTTGTGCACAGAAGCTGCAGTTCCTGTTTCTTCCAGACATCCACTGTGAACCGAATCTCGGATGATTCGACTCACAAAAAAGATCCGGATCAAAGATCCGAATCGTTCATGACCTGGACAACACTACACTTAATTAGCCACGTGGCTAGGAACAATAGCAACTCTCCCCTTACTGAGCATGTGCAAGCAGTGTAACACAGCAAAGTACCAGTATAACATGCCGCACTTTCATTGAACGTGCAGCCTTATACTCTAAGTGTGCACTGTGAACAGCACATTGATTTTTCAGTGCTGTGAGTTGGGTTGCGTTACAGGCTGCTGTAACGTGCGCCTGTAACGTCCCACTGTGAAAGCAGCCTTAGCGCGGGATAGGGAAATGAAGTGGAGGACCAGGGAGTGCAGTTCTGCGCCTGCGCAGTAAAGCCCGGAGGACGTCCGATGACGTCAGCGCGCCCGCGTGGGACGCAGAAGAGCCCGTCCTTGGAGCGCAGAAGAGCCCGACCTGGCAGCCGGCCTGGCCAGGTCGGGGCGGCCACCGAAGACAACCGGAAGCCTCTGGAGCGGCGGCGAGGGCACCTCCTGCCTGCCACGGGCTGGAGGAAGCCCCGGGTAAGTGGATATGGATTTTTATTTTTTTAAAGGTTTCCCTGAACCTTCCCTTTAACAAGCATCAGGACTTTGTTTCACTGGATAAGCTGCATGCTTGTTTCAGGTGTGTGATTCAGACACTACTGAAGAAGATCAGCAGGACAGCCAGGCAACTAGTATTGTTTAAAAGTAAATAAATATTGCAGTCTCCATATCCCTTTCACTTCAGGTGTCCTTTTAGTAAACTCTTAATCCTTGGAAATAAACCTGGGGCAATATAAATCTGGTGAATTACTAGATAATTATGCAACCAGCAATGTTAGAAGTCTTGATCAGTACGTTTTTACCACATTACAGATTAATCAGTGGGCTGTGATGATGGGCAGAGTAGTCTTCTGCAACGGAAGGATCCATACTATTGTCATGCCAGCCATAAAGTGGTGGTTTACAAGCTATCTTTATTGTGACTGTATAATAAGATATACAGTAACATTGTTTTGAGTAATGTACACTGTTTAAAAACTAATTTTACTGGTCTGCTTTAAAATATATTACTTGCAATAAACAATACATTTTAGGAAACATTTAAGTTGTCATGGCAATGGCAATATGGAATTTAAAAAAACCTAAAAAGTCTAGCTAGAAGAGAGATCTCTGTCTCAATTTCCCTGCATCCCAGTACCAATGCAACATCATAAGAGGTTGTCATAGAAACCTTTCCGCATCCAAGATCCTCACATGACCGTCATCTTTACCGGGTCTCTTCATGAATAAGAAGCTCAACTGTGCCCAGAATGTATCTACTGCTATTAGCTCTATGCAGGGTTATAAACAGACATGGTAAGCAGAAACTTAACTACTGGTGCCCCAAATTATTAAAGATAGACTGTAGTGAAGATGAATATAATTGCTTATTTTTTTTACAATACTCACGGCTGGCGCACAACGCAAGAGCTTTTCTGAGCCCTTTGTGATTTTAAAAACTCTTGGTAATGTAATGCTATGGGTGTGATCCCACTTGAGCGGTGTGATTTTGAAACAAATACCCCATAGCATTGCATTAGCAAGAGATTTTAAAATCACTAGTGCTTAAAAAGCTCTTGCAGTTGTGCACCAGCCCTCATTTACAGATTTGGTCAGTTTTTCCTCCTTGTAAATTCTTTCCTCACCCTGATTTATATTATGAAATGTATCACTGGTAGAGACATCTTTAGTTCAACTGCCAGGTGATCTGTACTGAATGTTTGTTAGTTAGAGAGCTCTATGTACACAGAGATAGATACTAGTTGCTTGGCAGTTGGAAAAAGCCATTATTTCCCACAATGCAATGAGGGTCACAGACAGCAAACTGTCAGGACCTTGGTCATAGCATCACGCTGTGGAAGGGGTTTCACCACAATATCAGCCATACAGACCCATCCCCTGATGATCTATTTGAGAAAAGTTAAATATTTATCCTGGGAAAGGGGGGTATCAGCTACTGATTGGGATGAAGTTTAATCATCAGATAAATGTTCCTCTTTACCCCTTGCCCAATATACCCTATGCATTGTTGTTGCCACACTTTTAATGGGAGTAGGAATCAGATGTCACACTGGTTCTCAGTGGTGTAGCTAATAAGTTTCGGGCCCCGCTGCAAGTTTACATTGGGCCCCCCATAAACACTTCATACATAATAATTGATACGGCGCACCAAAGTCTGCCAAGGACAACCACAGTTGTGTAACCAATGGGTAACAGTGTGTTAATGATTACTACTATTCAAAGCATATATAGAAGTTATTATTTCCAGCATAGGACCAATAAAGACATAATGTTGAGGGGTGGCCCAATGGGGCCCCTCTAGCCCGATTCGGTCGCAACCTCTGCAACCCTTATTGCTATGCCACTGCTGGTTCTATGATGCCTGACGTGGGGAAGGTTCAGGGAGCGTAAACGTTACCCAGTAGTGTCCAGTGTGCGGCACTGATGGGACAGGGTGCTTCCATTCTCTGTGCTAAGTAAGCTCCTCTCCTAGACAACCAGTCCCAGGGAACACCAGCATTCACTATCTTACCCTCCTATGCTTCCCGGGTAGCCCTCCCTTCCCAGATTACCCTTCTGTTAAGGGGGGGGGGGGGAATGTGTCTGCACATATTGGGTTATGAAAAGAGAGTAGGCCACACGCAGGGCCGGATTTGTACTTTTTACCGCCCTAGGCCCATTGCCACCAGCCGCCCCCCCCCCCCCCAACCATATCAATACACAAATGCAAAACACAATAACCCCCCTCTTATATCCCACCATTTAGCAGTGGGTCCCTCTCTGATCGAATAGGTTTCTTTATTGTGCAAGCGTGGCTGAGGACAAGTATGTCCACACTGGGTATGCGTAAGTGAGTTTGGTGCATGCCCAGTAGAACTAAGGCACGTAGCTGTTTTCCTCCATGCATTTCATTTTGCTGGGCATGTGCGGACCTTATTTGCACATGCCCAGTACAGATACGGTCTCGCTTGTGTACTGAAGATACCTATTCGTCCAGAGAGGGATACAGCACTAGAATAGTGGGGTATAGGGAGGTATGGCTCTAGAGAA
Organism: Hyperolius riggenbachi; assembly: GCF_040937935.1. Taxonomy (NCBI): domain Eukaryota; kingdom Metazoa; phylum Chordata; class Amphibia; order Anura; family Hyperoliidae; genus Hyperolius; species Hyperolius riggenbachi. The sequence goes on from NC_090653.1 coordinate 65,513,318, forward strand.
TGTCCAGAGGCTCCCCACTACTAAGGGGTATCTGCCAGGGTAGGGTAAGAATAAATGGTCTAGCCAGGGTCAGTGTCTCCATAGGGGCAAACTGCAAACAGCCCCCAGCATGCCCCCCTCTATAGAGACACTTTAGCTTCCAGCATGCCCCCTCCTCTATAGAAGTACCACAACTCCCAGCATGCCCCTACCCCTCCATAAAGGCATTACCGTTCTCATCATAGGCCCCCCGTCCACATAGGCACTACAGCTCCCAGCATGCTCCTCCCCTTCCAGAGGCACCACAGTTCCTAGCATGCCCCTCCGTCTCCTTATAGTATCGTGTTGTCCCCCAGGGCCCCGGAGCTGGCTGCCAGACCTCCTACAATGTGAATTGAGACCAGGGGGTTACGCCAGTCAGCTCTAGGGGACATGCCAATACTACATGGAGGAGGAGCATGCTTGGAACTGCAGTACCTCTATTGGGGGGGGGGGGAGCACAGTGGTGCCTCTATGGAGTGAAGGGTGAAGCATGATGGGAGGAGTGGTACCTCTTTGGAGAGGAGGAGCATGCTGGGTGCAAGGGTACCTCTACAAGGGGGGGTGGACATGCTGGTAGCAGTGGTGCCGCTATGGAGTGGGGGGCATGCTGGAACCACTGGTGCCTGTATGATGTGGGGAGGGGGGCATGCTGGGAGCAGTGGTGCCTCTATGGAGTGGGGGTGGGTATGCTGGAACCACTGGTGCCTCTATGGAGTGGGGGCATGCTGGGAGTAGTGGTGCCTCTATGGAGTGGGGGTGGGCATGCTGGGAGGACTGGTGCCTCTGTGGAGTGGGGGGACATACTGGGAGCAGTGGTGCCTCTGGAGTGGGGGGGACATGCTGGGAGCAATGGTGTCTCTGTGGAGTGGGGGGACATGCTGGGAGCAGTGGTGCCTCTGTGTAGTGGGGGGACATGCTGGGAGCAGTGGTGCCTCTGTGGAGTGGGGGTGGGTATGCTGGGAGCACTGGTGCCTCTGGAGTGGAGAGGGGGGCATGCTGGGAGCAATGGTGCCTCTATGGAGTAGGGGGGACATGCTAGACGCAGTGGGGCCTCTGTGGAGTGGGCATGCTGGGAGGACTGGTGCCTCTGTGGAGTGGGGGGACATGCTGGGAGCAGTGGTGCCTTTGTGGAGTGGGGGGGGGGGGGCTTTCTGGGCACAGTAGTGCCTCTATGGAGTATGGGGGAGCATGATAGGAGCACTGGAGCCTCTATGTAGTGGGGGTGGGCATGCTGGGAACAGTGGTGCCTCTGTGGAGTGGGAGGGGGAGCATGATGGGAGCAGTGGTGCCTCTATGGAGTGGGGGTGGGCATGCTTGAACCACAGTGTAGCCTCTAAGGAGTTGGGGGGCATGCTGGGAACAGTGGTGCCTCTGTGGAGTGGGAGGGGGGGCATGATGGGAGCATGATATGGAGTGGTGCTGGGGGCAGAGGTTAGAGGGGTATGGGGGACAAGCATGCAGTCACAGAAGCTACAAGCATAGCAGGAACTCACAAGCTGGCAGCTGCTGCAGTAGTCACAGGATGTATTCCCAGCCAGTAATCCGATCCTCCAGCTTCCTGCACTGAGGTGCCTCTTCTCTTCTCTGTGTATGGTGAAAGCTGCACCCAGAGCCATGCTTCTCTGCCTCGGCTCTTCCCACCATGTGAGCTCCACACACAACATCCGAGCAGCTGATCACTTCCTCCCCACTGATTTCCTGTGTGGCTGTGTCGGGACTCGGAAGGGAGGTGAGAAGGACAAACAGCTGCTGTGGCCCTGCGGATTTGTGCACGGAGATCTCTCTGCCTGACTGAGCCCGGGGGGTTTCTGGCTTGCTATCTGTGTAGCCCCAGCGGCGTGAGAGATCTCCGTGCAGGCGCAGCTGCTGTGTCCCTCCTTGCAGACTGACTGGCCACTGTAACAGCGCTGCCACTCCTCCCCAGACTCCTCTCTGTAGCCGCCCGCTGGCTGCAAACACACACGGACAGGCAGCAGTGTGCACAGCGGGCGGCTGTGGTTGAAACTGTGAACGGTCTGTGGAAACTGTGGGGATAGGAAATGGCAGAGGCGGCTCCCCACCCGCCCCAAACATTCTGGCGCCCTAGGAACCAGCCTCGGGTGCCTTTCCCTAAATCCGGCCCTGGCCACACGCGATGGGGGGCTTAATGATCTCAGGAGGATACAGGACCTGCTGGTACAGCATTACATCTGCCATCACAACTGAGCCATATGCAATTGTAAACGCAATATACATGTTGCACTTGAAACAAAAAGAAAAACCGAGAGCCTAATATAGTGCAGTAAGTCTAACAATTGGTGTTTACACGTCTCCTGTCACAGCAGATCGCCCCTTCTGTGACAGACATATGTCATTTTTGCTTTTTGTATTATGATGGCAAGCTCTTAGGGTCGTGTTTTGTTTATTGTATATTGTTTATGGTTTGTATGCTTGATTTGTAGCTTGCACTACTTGCCTGATGAAGCGGGTTATACCTGCGAAACGCATTGCGGAGTGCCAAAATAAATTGTTATTTGCGATTTGAACAATCTCAATTGTCCATCATTTCAGGAGGTAAGTCCACCTGTACTCCTCCTTTTTAGTTGTTTTTAGATCATTTTAACCTGCCTGGCGCCTCTGTCCAAATTTGCGCAATATACATGTTATCTCTCTAGCCATCTAACATGAGTGCATTGTGTATGCATGCATCTGGCAAGTCTACTTTACTAAAGCGTCAGAGCTGAATGACACTTGAGGTTTTTCTTTTCAAGCAATTTTGAAGTGAGAAATTCACTTCAGGTTTCATACATAGCTATGTAAGGTGAAGGCTACTATTAGCGCACACACTCCACCCCAACAATGAGATTCGTGTTGGCTTATCCATTATGGGTGTGAGTAACCTGATTGGCCGCCCACCCTAGAGATACAAGCATCCCAGCCACGCCCCCTCCAAACCGTGGGACGCGCTACGATGAGCAATGGCTGCATGCTGGACGGCACAGATGGATTCACAGCAGATATGCTACTTTGAGTGAAGGGTCTTATGCCCAAATGCGATTTACTATGTTTAACAGATTTCTGATTGTGGGTGTCATGTCCACACGCTGAGGGTGGAGTTAACGGTAAATTGATGATGGGGTGATCTATGGAGGCTTTTTTGCACTTGTGGTGTACAGGTTTGTTTTCCCTATGCCTTGACAAAGGGTACCTTACTGGCCTCGAAATGATCGTCAGCTGTGACGGTCAGATGCATTGACGTGGGTGTTATGAGATAATAAATTGACACAAGTTCCTGATCAAGTCTGTGTTTGGATCTTTCCTTCGACTGTGATGCTGAAGAGGAGTTACCACTCACTGGCATCGAAAAAAAAAAAAAAAAGTGTCCTTAACCTTAAACTTTGAGAAAAAGAAAATATGAGAGATGTCCTGACCAAGCATTCTACTGGCTTGGCCGTTGTGTTGGAGGTTTGACTATTAAAAGGACCACTATCATGTGTTACAGGCTTGTATCAGAGGTGTTCAAAATACATGTGCACCCAGACCCATGGACAGCATTATTCCATAGGTCCCACCCTCAACTTTCCAAACATCAGAACAAACTTCTGGGACAAATTTGCAATGCTGCTAAAGCATTTCTGGCCAATAATTAGAAGTCTCTCCCACCTTCCAGGGACGTGCTGATAAACAAAATACAATATATACCGGTATGTGCTGGAGGAAATCACTTCAACAATACAGGAATCCACCTCCCAGTTTGATGCAGTTTGGGATCCCTGGTCCACATGGAAGGCCTTAAATAGGAAGGCACATGGAAGGCCTCTGGATAAAGCATACAACCTATTTGACTTGTTAATATTTAAAAGATAGATAGTATGTATATTATATGTTACTTTAGCACTACCGCTGTTGCTCCTTTACTGATGTTTTAATAGCATAATTGCTGTTGTACTTTTCATGTTGATATGTTTTTCCTATGTCTTTTTTTTCTGAAAATGAAAAAGATAATTGAAAAAATAATAATAAATAAATAAATAAATAAAAAAGGACCACTATCACGAAAGTCGTAAAATTTAAAATGTATTTAAGCATAGACAAATAAGAAGTATGTTTCTTCAAGAGTAAAATGAGCCATAAATGACTTTTCTCCTATGTTGTTGTCACTTACAGTAGGTAGTAGAAATCTGACAGAACCGACAGGTTTTGAACTAGTCCATCTTTTTTGGGGGGAGTCTCAGCAAAGCTTTTACTCTTTATAAAGGCATTGCCTGAAAAGGATTTATACAATGATGCCGGCCAGCCTCCCTGCTCACTGTACACTTTTTCTTGGCAGTTGGACAGATCAACTGTCATTAGTTAAGTGAAACTAAACAAAACCATAAGAATCCCCCATGAGGAGATGGGCTAGTCCAAAACCTGTCGGTAATGACAGATTTCTACTACTTACTGTAAGGGACAACAACATAGGATAAAAGTAATTTACTGCTCATTTTACTCTGGAAAAAACATACTTCTTATTTGGATTGACCACCCAATGTGTCATCATAGCCCTTCATGCAGAGCATTCGGAGCATGGCATTGGGTGCAGAGTGCATGCTTGGAGCATGCTGCAACATGTATACCTACCTCTCTGCTCAAGCTCTGGTCCCTGCGTCTCCCCGGCAGCTTCTGAACTGGTCAGTAGAGCCCAAAACTCACTGTCATGTCAGTTTGGAAATTGCTGGGTAGACGTGTGGATGCTGCTACACACTCCCAACACCAACTCTGCTTAAGGGAGCGCACACTTATCACCCACGGAATATCACCCTCCGATAAGCCAATTTAGATCCAACGTTTAGTTGTCAAAGCATCTGCTTATTTGCAATGATATACTGTAGCATGTTTTCAGATGAAAGGAACTACAAAACCAGAAGTATTATTCCTTTCACCTCAGTTTACCTTCAGATAAACTACTTGACAGGGTTAATAATTCAAAATTTCTATACTGAGAAAAAATAATTTCTTTAGACTGTAGCTGCAGGTCTAGGAGGATTACTCAGTGTTTATAATGAGAGGTGGTGGGATTAGGTTATACAAGGGAAGTGTGTTGCGATTTGTGTACATAGCATAAAAGGGAGATTTACAAAGGCTCTGAGGGAGGCTTCCTGCTCTTTCTACAAGCGGTGTATAATTTAGGCCACGTCTTCTCTCTTGTCTTTTTATAGATCAGGTGAAATGGTCTCCTCTTCTGCTGACAGCACGGAGGAGGAGATTGTAAACAGGCTTGGAAGGAACAGCCGGACTGATGAGGGTCTGACCAGAAGAGATTGGCAGCATGCATCAAAGAGTCGCATACAGTAGACAGGGAAGGTTCCAGACATTTACATAACACAAATGTGTCAGGCAGCTCACAAACAATTTCTTAATGTAACTTTGCTTTATTGAAGGGGAACATTAACCAGGATTGAACTTCATCCTAATTGGTAGCCGGTATGCCCTTTCCCACGAGAAATATTTATCTTTTCTCGAATAGATCATCCGTGACATCTGTATGGCTGATATTGTGGTGAAACCCGTCTTATGGTGCCATGACCCTGACCGTTTCCTGTCTGTGAACCCCGCTGCATTGTGGGAAACAACGGCTGTCTCCAATTGCCAAGCAAGCAGTATCTCTCTCTGTGCACAGAAATTAAATTTTTGCCTTCTTAAAAGAGAAGGTATATGTGACTATTCGGGTTGGGGTGAACATTTGAGGTGTCCCACAATGCATCACTGCCAAATATGTAAATCATTCCAGAACCGGTGCAGCACGGTGGCGTAGTGGGCAGCACGGTGGCGTAGTGGTTAGCGCTCTCGCCTTGCAGCGCTGGTTCCCTGGTTCGAATCCCAGCCAGGGCGCTATCTGCAAAGAGTTTGTATGTTCTCTCTGTGTCTGCGTGGGTTTCCTCCGGGCACTCCGGTTTCCTCCCACATTCCAAAAACATACAGATAAGTTAATTGGCTCCCCCTAAAATTGGCCCTAGACTACAGTACTTACACTACATAATATAGACATATGGCAATGGTAGGGATTAGATTGTGAGCTCCTTTGAGGGACAGTTAGTGACAAGATATATATATATATATATATATATATATATATATATATATATATATATATATATATATATATATATATATATATATATATATATATATACACACACATACACACTGTACAGCGCTGCGTAATATGTCAGCGCTATATAAATACTAAATAAAAAAAAATAAAAAATAATAACCGCTGGAATACAATGATGTGTCAGCTTGTTAAAACTACAGAGCCAAACTAATCCAACAGGTATACAAACTGTTTCAGAGTTAATAGGTCTCTACGGGGGTAGGACTACACCCAGAGTTACAGATTGCACAGCAAATCCTAGGAGAGCGCAAGGGGCTAAAAAAGGACCAAAAAGCCTCCTTACTAAAAATCTATATAAACCAGAATTTAGCCTTCCTCAAACAGAAGGTATTTGCGATTATTCAGGTTGGAGTAAGCATTTGACTTGTCCCACAATGCATCACTGCTGAATATGCAAATAATCCCTTTGTTTTGTCCCTGATGGCTTAATAGAACCAATTCCAAAACAGTCTGTATGCATGTTGGATTAGTTTGGCTCTAATATTAACAAGCTGACACATCATTGCATTCCAGCGGCTCTGAAGGTGTGTCCACATTCCAGCGGTTCTGGAGGCGTCCAGCTATCAGGGACAACAAAGATGATTTGCATATCCAGTAGTAATGCATCATGGGAGACATCATATGCTTACTCCAACCTGAATAATCACAAATACCTTCTGTTTTAAGAAGGCAAAAACATACCGCAGAGATCACCTGACAAGCCTAAGGATGTGGCCACCTGTGGTTGATTTCAGAATGTACAGTAAATCAGTGTGAGGAAAAATTTTACAATAGGCAAACACTGCGTAAATAAATTATATGTGAACAGTGTAAAATACAAGCAGTTTTATTCATTATGTTATTTTCACTACAGTTCTGGCCATACATGGATCCATTATGACCGTTATGCCAAACCGACCAATCCCTGAATGGAATTTAATTGGATAGCGATTGAATTCTTCTCTACACAGCATGCTCGGTCTTGATAGACAAGAGCAGAAATAACGCAGCGTTAACCACTTGCCGACCGCCCACAGCCGAAGGGCGGCGGCAAAGTGGATGCCGAAAAGACCGCAATACGCCCATCGGCGTTGCGTCCTTTCGGCATGCCCGAGGAGCGATCGCGTCACTGGTGACACGCGCTTCCCCCGGCAACTGGCTCCGCCCACCCGCCGGCCGTTCGGAAGCGCCGGCGGGTTGTTAACCCCACGATCGCCGCATACAAAGTGTATAATACACTTTGTAATGTATACAAAGTGTATTATACAGGCTGCCTCCTGCCCTGGTGGTCCCAGTGTCCGAGGGACCACCAGGGCAGGCTGCAGCCACCCTAGTCTGCACCAAACACACTGATCCTGCACCCCCCTTCCCTCTGATCGCCCACAGCACCCCTCAGACCCCCCCCCCTGCCCACCCCTCAGACCCCTGTTTACACCCAATCACTCCCCTAATCACCCATCAATCACTCCCTGTCAACGCTATTATTTTTTGTTTAGGTCCTAACTGCACCCTGCGTGTACTGTATGCATCTATCCCCCCTGATCACCTGTCAATAACCCATCAATCACCCCCTGTCACTGTCACCCATCAATCAGCCCCTAACCTGCCCCTTGCGGGCAATCTGATCACCCACCCACACCATCAAATCGCCCGCAGACCAGATGTCAGATCACCTCCCAAGTGCATTGTTTACATCTGTTCACTCCTCTAAACACCCACTAATTACCCATAAATCACTCCCTATCACCACCTGTCACTGTTACCCATCAGATTAGACCCTAATCTGCCCCTTGTGGGCACCCAATCAACCGCCCACACGCTCAGATTGCCCTAAGACCCCCCCCCCTTATCAATTCGCCAGTGCATTATTTACATCTGTTCTTCCCTGTAATAACCCACTGATCACCTGTCAATCACCTGTCGATCACCTGTCAATCACTCATCAATCACCCCCTGTCACTGCCACCCATCAATCAGCCCCTAACCTGCCCCTTGCAGGCAATCTGATCACCTACACCATCAGATCGCCCGCAGACTCGACGTCAGATCACCTCCCAAGTGCATTGTTTACATCTGTTCTCTCCTCTAAACATCCACTAATTACCCATCAATCACCCCCTGTCACCGCTACCCATCAGATCAGACCCCTATCTGCCCCTAGGGCACCCAATCACCAGCCCACACGCTCAGAACGCCCTCAGACCCCAGCCCTGATCACCTCGCCAGTGCATTGCTTGCATCTATTCTCCCCTCTAATCACACCTTGAGACACCCATCAATCACCTCCCGTCACCCCCTAGCACACCTACCCATCAGATCAGGCCCTAATTTGCCCCGTGTGGGCTCCTGATCACTCGGCCAAATCCTCATCCCCCTCAGACCCCCTTCTGATCACCTCCCCAGTGCATTGATTGCATCTATTTTCCGCTCTAATCACCCCCTGAGACACCCATCAATCACCTACTGTCACCCCCCTAGCACTCCTATCAATCAGATCAGGCCCAATACAACCGGTCATCTAAGAGGCCACCCTGCTTATGACCGGTTCCACAAAATTCGCCCCCTCATAGACCACCCGTCATCAAAATCTTTCATTTCTCAGTCATTTTGAGGCATTTGGTTTCCAGACTACTCCTCACGGTTTTGGGCCCCTAAAATGCCAGGGCAGTATAGGAACCCCACAAATGACCCCATTCTAGAAAAAAAAAAAAAGACACCCAAGGTATTCCGTTAGGTGTATGACTAGTTCATAGAAGATTTTATTTTTTGTCAAAAGTTACTGGAAATTGATTTTTATTGTTTTTTTCACAATGTGTCATTTTCCACTAACTTGTGACAAAAAATAAAACCTATGAACTCACCATACACCTAACGGAATACCTTGGGGTGTCTTTCTAAAATGGGGTCACTTGTGGGGTTCCTATACTGCCCTGGCATTTTAGGGGCCCTAAACCGTGATTAGTTTAGAAACCAAATGCCTCAAAATGCACTGTGAATAGGACGTTGGGCCCCTTAGCGCACCTAGGCTGCAAAAAAAGTGTCACATGTGGTATCGCCGTACCCAGGAAAAGTAGTATAATGTGTTTTGGGGTATATTTTTACACATACACATGCTGGGTGGGGGAAATATCTCTGTAAATTACAATTTTTTTATTTTTTTTTACACACAATTGTCCATTTACAGAGATATTTCTCCCACCTAGCATGGGTATGTGTAAAAATACACCCCAAAACACATTATACTACTTCTCCTGAGTACGGCGATACCACATGTGACACTTTTTTGTAGTCTAGGTGCGCTAAGGGGCCCAACGTCCTATTCACAGGTCATTTTGAGGTATTTGCTTTCCAAACTACTCCTCACGGTTTAGGGCCCCTAAAATGCCAGGGCAGTGTAGGAACCCCACAAGTGACCCCATTTTAGACAGAAGACACCCCAAGGTATTCCGTTAGTAGTATGGTGAGTTCATAGAAGTTTTTTTTGTCACAAGTTAGTGGCAAATGACACTTTGTGGAAAAAAAAAATGTCTGCTAATCTTCTATAAACTCACCATACTACTAACGGAATACCTTGGGGTGTCTTTCTAAAATGGGGTCACTTGTGGGGTTCATATACTGCCCTGGCATTTTAGGGGCCCTAAACCGTGAGTAGTCTAGAAACCAAATGCCTCAAAATGACCTGTGAAATCCTAAAGGTCATTCACAACATAGATGTATGAAGATCCGGCACTGCTTCTAGCTTTAAAAAGAGCTTTATTGCCAGCGGCTCTTTCAATATGCAAAAAAGTTTCCAACAAGGTAATCAAAAAATATTCATGCGGTAAAAACATGCAAGGTGCACATACCCGTTGTGGTTAGTAAAGGCTGTGGGGCATGGTGGTAGGAACGGCCTGCCTAACGTCCGTTTCGCTTCAGTAGCGTCTTCAGAGGCAGTGTGGCTCTTTTTAAAGCTAGAAGCAGTGCCGGATCTTCATACATCTATGTTGTGAATGAGCTTGATATCTTTGTTTCTTGATCCTGAGCACGCTGTGCTGTACATGTGCGGATACCTGGTGGAATCTATGCCTCTGTGTTTTGCAAGCTGTGACATATTTTGAGTGCCGCCGTAGTGCCAGTCGCTGTACCCTCCATTGTATAATAGAAATCCTAAAGGTACTCCTAGGATGTTGGGCCCCTTAGCGCAGTTAGGGTGCAACGGTATCGCCGTACTCGGGAGTAGTACAATGTGTTTTGGGGTGTATTTTTACACATACCCATGCTAGGTGGGAGAAATATCTCTGTAAATAGACAATTGTGTGTAAAAAAAAAAGAATCAAAACATTGTCATTTACAGAGATATTTCTCCCACCCAGCATGGGTATGTGTAAAAATACACCCATAAACACATTATACTACTTCTCCTGAGTACGGCAATACCACGCGTGGCGCTTTTTTGCAGCCTAGGTGCGCTAAGGGGCCCAAAGTCCAATGAGCACGTTTAGGCTTTACAGGGGTGCTTACAATTTAGCACCCCCCAAAATGCCAGGACAGTAAACACACCCCACAAATGACCCCATTTTGAAAAGTAGACACTTCAAGGTATTCAGAGAGGGGCATGGTGAGTCCGTAACAGATTTCATTTTTTTTTTATGTCGCAAGTTAGCAGAAATGGAAACTTTTTTTTTTTTTGTCTCAAAGTGTCATTTTCCACTAACTTGTGACAGAAAATAATATCTTCTATGAACTCACTATGCCTCTCAGTGAATACTTTGGGATGTCTTCTTTCCAAAATTGGGTCATTTGGGGGGTATTAATACTATCCTGGAATTTTAGCACCTCATGAAACATGACAGGTGCTCAGAAAAGTCAGAGATGCTTCAAAATGGGAAAATTCACTTTTTGCACCATAATTTGTAAACACTATAACTTTTACCCAAACCAATAAATATACACTGAATGTTTTTTTTTTTTTTTTTTTTTTTATCAAAGACATGTAGCACAATAAATTTGGACAAAAATGTACACAGGAATTTTACTTTGACAAATGTCAGCACAGAAAGTTAAAAAAATCATTTTGACAAAATTCATGTATTTTTTGATGAATATAATAAAAACTAAAAATCGCAGCAGCAATCAAATAGCACCAAAAGAAAGCTGTATTAGTGACAAGAAAAGGAGGTAAAATTCATTTAGATAGTAGGTTGTATAACCGAGCAATAAACCGTGAAAGCTGCAGTGGTCTGAATGGAAAAAAAGGCTCTGGTCCTTAAGGGGTAGAAAGACTGTGGTCCTCAAGTGGTTAATCAAACAGCAAGCATTGTAGTGCAATACTATGGCCCACTGGGCCCCCACTGGTTCTGCCCTGCCCTGTTCCCATTGTGTGGAGAGTTTTCAACTTGATTAGAGTTTTTTAGCCTTAAATTGCTTCAAAAGAAGGGCAATCGATCCGGTATGTAGGGCCAACAGATGACCGGCAAATTTGAGGGTGATCGAATAAGTCGGAAAATCATGTGTGGCTAGCCTTATGCTCAATCCACACTAGTAGCTAAACCTGGCATTTCCTCATTGTTCTCATTGCTAGTTGAGCAACCAGGGAATGCCACAGAAAATGCAGACATGGGGTACAATGGTGGCATTACCACTAACTGATTCCGCACTACATATTGGCAAATAACACATGGCAACGGCAATACGGCATATATCCTCAGTGTAAATATAACCATATACTGGACCCAAAAATAAAAACACTGACAGGGGTGTCACTACATCTCAAGGGGCACCCATGCAAAACATTTAGGGGGCCCTTCCTACAGTCAGAACTCCCCCTCCCCCAGCGACTGTCAGGGAGGAGGGGCCTGTGGGGAAGAAGTCTTGACCCCTCCTCCCTGCTGGCCCCTCCCTTGTAATCACAGGGACTGCTACCGTGTTATGTTACTGAGGACCGACTTGATTCAGATGTGCCAGTGTTTCAAGGGAAAAATGTTTTAAGCTATAAGTATTCCTGTAAACCAGCAGTTCTGGATGTATGCCTCGCATCCAAGCACCTAAATGTACAAGTGGCTAATTCCATCTACTGCCCCAAAGCCATTCAATGCAGGCATTTATCACTTATGTGGCATTTTATTTTCATACCACCCCATTCAAATCTGCAGTGGCTACAACTTTCTTTTGCAGGTAAAGAATTCAAAATAAGTTTGTTGGCAACCATAGCAACAGCCTGTGGATTAGTACTCAGAACTTTTCACAAGCAAGTATGTAAGCAGAACACATTTTTGCTTTTCAGCTTTAATAGCTTGCTGCAGAGCGATACAACTTAGCAGCCAGACCGATCTCCTCCCACCCCCCCTTTTTTTTTTTTAAATGAAAACTTTTTTCCCCTCCCCCCAACAGCGATTGGCTCTTATAGGCATCAGACTATGAGATCTAATCACTCTGTGAGCCTCATCAGGGGACAGCCGAGTGACACGAATGTCCCCAGTACAGCGCTGCCATAGATCGCAGCGCCGTACAATGTAAATAGACGGCGGTTATGCCATCTAACAGTCTGCTAGTGGTGATCGCCGCTGGTAGACTGATGACTGAGCAGAGCTCCATCACTCAAGCGGAGCGCACGATCGGCACGCCGATCTCCTGTAAAACCCCACCCCAGGGCTTGATGCCTTTCTGTGTTAGATGGTCCTGGGACTGCCACCTTCCCGACTCCAATCGGCATCAAGGTAGGGGGGGGGGGGGGGTTAAAGGGGAGCTGGAGACAGAGGTATGTGGAGGCTGCCATATTTATTTCCTTTGAAACGATACCAGTTGCCTGGCATCTTGCTGATCTTTGGCATCAGTACTGTCTGAATCACACACCTGAAACAAGCATGTGGCTAATTCAGTCAAACTTCAGTCAGAAATATCTGACTTGCATGCTTGTTCAGGTTCTATGACTAAGAGTATTAGAGGCATTCTGCATTGTTTAAAAGGAAATAAATATGGTGGCCTCCACAACCCTCTTACCTCAAGTGATCTTTAAAGAAATGATTATTTTCATATATCTGCTCGCAACTGTTTAGATACGGTCGCAACTTAAATTCTTTTCTTTTATTTTTCAAAATAGTTTTTGTTACAAACAATAAACACGTATAGACAAAGAGCACATAGTGCCAATCAGAATGTGAACAGTAAAGAGTCATTTAACAATAAAAGGAGTATCTGGCAATCAACCAATATTGCCAGAAAGTGCGCTGTAGTCTAACGTATACACGACTATCTCAAATATTAGTAATCCAAAAATAATTCCGGTCATATATAACGTAGTTGCGAAGGAAAGACGGTTCCAAGTTTTAGTGGTCAAGGTGCAGCGAGTAGCCGGGCCCATAGAGGATCATACACCCGGGTATCCATTTCCTCTGCAGCGTGTAGGAACCTATTTGAACTGAGGAAATTCGATTTAGCGTGCCTCAGACATTCACAGTAATCTTTATAATGTATTTAAAGAATATCTGTGCTGTACATAAAGGAAAAAAAAAGTAATGCACAGAAAAAGAGGGAAAAAGAAGAGAAATGAGGGAAGAGGTAGAAAAAGTAGAAGAGAGTAGATCTATGCCAGTACTGGGTGCCACTTCAATAAACAGTCGAATGCCAAGAGGGCATATCATAGGTGGGATATAGGACTCTCTAATTTATTGGGAGGCCGAGTAGCTTAGGTGGATGTGAGAGAGGCTTATCGTGGTGTTTCAGTAAACTCAAACCAGGCGTACCATGTCTTCATGAACTGGTCCCGCCTCTCCTGCATAGTATAACTTAAATTCTTTAATGCTGTGGATCAATTAAATACAATTTCTTCTTTCAATCTGAATGATCTTTCCGAAAAGGATGATCGTTTTGCTAAAAATCCCACTGGCAATGGGTTTCTGGTGGTTCTGCTTCTCTATAGCTTAAAGGACAACTGAAGTAAGAGGGATATATGGATCACAGGAATTGAACAGAGGCGCCAGCAGGATAAAATATGCTAAAAACTTTAAAATTGCTGAGGAGGCAGTGGTGGACTTACCTCCTCAAAGCAGACATGAAACTGTCAATTTTCAAAGTTTTAAATTTATTAATATACTTCAAAAAAACTGTTGCAACGCATTTCGCAGGTGTGGCCCAGCTTCATCAGGCAATAGGGGATGGAACATACAGCAACAAGTGTATGTCTCAGCCTAGCGCCTCTGGCATGGCAGCCATTGACTTCAAACATCTGACCCCTCAGTCACGTGCACACTTATAGACTGGCAGTGTATGTGGATGCACGCTGCACTGCTACAGAAACAATCCATAAAGATTGCTTGTGTTGCCATTGACTACCATAAAGTTGTGCTGCGTGCAGTACCGCTCATCAATGTGCTGCAGCGCCTGCAACGGTCAGACTACTATTGTCACATCGCATTGCACCGTGGTAAGCGTGGCCTGTATCATTGAAATCAATACCCAATGCCACAAACTGCGGCGGGGGAGAGTACCGCAACACGGTGTGATGTGTGTGCAAGCGGCGTAAATAAAGATCTTATGACTCCAGAAACTAGAATGTCCATCACTAGTCCCTAGTGTAGAAAGGGAGCATTAAAAGATAATCTATCAGATGTCTCCGTCAACAATAAAAAGAACTGGACAACTCAGATTTAATGACTCTGCAAATCACTCCTGAATCTTGGCTAGGAAGCCTATTTTGAGGAGGCGTTTTTACCAAGAACAGAGGGCTGTCATTGGAAGATGTGCAGTATAAGTGGATTACGTAGTACATAGGTGCCTGGACAGTATGAAAAACAACAAAACACAAAATCGAAAACAAGGAGCACGGCCAAACATGCAATTCATTCACTTATAGGTCTGCTGCAGCAGAGCAGGATCATTCACCAGGCAATGTAGGTAGGTGCCTGGGGCCTAGTGGGTGTCAACGGAATACCTTTGGGTGTCTTCTTTCTAGAATGGGGTCATTTGTGGGGTTCCTATACTGCCCTGGCATTTTAGGGGCCCTAAACCGTGAGAAGTAGTCTTGAAACCAAATGTCGCAAAATGACCTGTGAAATCCTAAAGGTACTCATTGGACTTTGGGCCCCTTAGCGTACTTAGGGTGTACAAAAGTGTCACACATGTGGTATTGCTGTACTCAGGAGAAGTAGTATAATGTGTTTTGGGGTGTATTTTTACACATACCCATGCTGGGTGGGAGAAATCTCTCTGTAAATGGACAATTGTGTGTAAAAAAAAAAAATCAAACAATTGTCATTTACAGAGATATTTCTCCCACCCAGCATGGGTATGTGTAAAAATACACCCCAAAACACATTATACTACTTTTCCTGAGTACGGCGGTACCACGTGTGACACTTTTTTGCAGCCTAGGTGCGCTAAGGGGCCCAGCGTCCTATTCACAGGTCATTTTGAGGCATTTGTTTTCTAGACTACTCCTCACGGTTTAGGGCCCTAAAATGCCAGGGCAGTATAGGAACCCCACAAGTGACCCCATTTTAGAAAGAAGACACCCCAAGGTATTCCGTTAGGTGTATGGCGAGTTCATAGAAGATTTTATTTTTTGTCACAAGTTAGTGAAAAATGACACTTTGTGAAAAAAAACCAATAAAAATCAATTTCCGCTAACTTTTGACAAAAAATAAAATCTTCTATGAACCTGTCATATACCTAACAGAATACCTTGGGGTGTCTTTTTCTAAAATGGAGTCACTTGTGGGGTTCCTATACCGCCCTGGCATTTTACGGGCCCAAAACCGTGAGTAGTCTGCAAACCAAATGTCTCAAAATGACTGTTCAGGGGTATAAGCACCTGCAAATTTTAATGAAAGGTGGGCTATGAGGGGGCGAATTTTGTGGAACCGGTCATAAGCAGGGTGGCCTTTTAGATGACAGGTTTTATTGGGCCTGATCTGATGGATAGGAGTGCTACGGGGGTGACAGGAGGTGATTGATGGGTGTCTTTATGCCCCTTCACGCACCCTCCGCTCTGCCAACAAGATGAAGCTGGTTATTCCCAGGATACACTTAACATTTGGTGCTCGGGCCTTTTCCTACGCAGCCCCTACTCTATGGAACTCACTTCCACAATCAGTACGAGAGGCTCCTTCTCTGGACAGCTTTAAAAAAAGGCTAAAAACTCACCTCTTTTCCCGAGCCTTTGAGACTGCATAATGCAGGGTCACAGCGCTTTGAGTCCCCAGGGAGAAAAGCGCTATATAAATATTATTGTTATTGTTATTGTTGTCTCAGGGGGTGGTTAGAGGGGAAAATAGATGCAATCAATGCACTGGGGAGGTGATCGGAAGGGGGTCTGTGGGGGATCTGAGGGTGTGGCCGAGTGATCAGGAGCCCACACGGGGCAAATTAGGGCCTGATCTGATGGGTAGGTGTGCTAGGGGGTGACAGGAGGTGATTGATGGGTGTCTCAAGGTGTGATTAGAGGGGGGAATAGATGCAAGCAATGCACTGGCGAGGTGATCAGGCCTGGGGTCTGAGGGCGTTCTGAGGGTGTGGGCGGGTGATTGAGTGCCCTAGGGGCAGATAGGGGTCTAATCTGATAGGTAGCAGTGACAGGGGGTGATTGATGGGTAATTAGTGGGTGTTTAGGGTAGAGAACAGATGTAAACACTGCACTTGGGAGGTGATCTGACGTCGGATCTGCGGGCGATCTATTGGTGTGGGTGGGTGATCAGATTGCCCGCAAGGGGCAGGTTAGGGGCTGATTGATGGGTGGCAGTGACAGGGGGTGATTGATGGGTGGCAGTGACAGGGGGTGATTGATGGGTGGCAGTGACAGGTGATCAGTGGGTTATTACAGGGAAGAACAGATGTAAATATTGCACTGGCAAATTGATAAGGGGGGGTCTGAGGGCAATCTGAGCGTGTAGGTGGGTGATTGGGTGCCCGCAAGGGGCAGATTAGGGTCTGATCTGATGGGTAACAGTGACAGGTGGTGATAGGGGGTGATTGATGGGTAATTAGTGGGTGTTTAGGGTAGAGAACAGATGTAAACACTGCACTTGGGAGGTGATCTGACGTCGGATCTGCGGGCGATCTATTGGTGTGGGTGGGTGATCAGATTGCCCGCAAGAGGCAGGTTAGGGGCTGATTGATGGGTGGGAGTGACAGGCGGTGATTGATGGGTGATCAGGGGGATAGATGCATACAGTACACAGGGGGGGGGGGGGTGTCTGGGGGGGGGGGGGTGATCAGGAGGGAGCGGGGGGCAGTTTTGGGAATTAAAAAAAAAATAGCGTTGACAGATAGTGACAGGGAGTGATTGATGGGTGATTAGGGGGGTGATTGGGTGCAAACAGTGGTCTGGGGGGTGGGCAGGGGGGGGGGGGGGGGTCTGAGGGGTGCTGTGGGCGATCAGGGGGCAGGGGAGGGGAAATCAGTGTGCTTTGGTGCAGACTAGGGTGGCTGCAGCCTGCCCTGGTGGTCCCTCGGACACTGGGACCACCAGGGCAGGAGGCAGCCTGTATAATACACTTTGTGTACATTACAAAGTGTATTATACACTTTGTATGCGGCGATTCGGGTGCTAGTAACCCGCCGGCGCTTCCGAATGGCCGGCGGGTTACAGCGCGAGGTGGGCGGAGCCAGTCCCCCACGGCCGATCGCGTCACGAATGTCGCGATCACGCCGCCCATGCCCCTATAAGGACCACCGCCTCTGGGCATGAGCTGGTCCTTGCAGCATCCACTTTCCGACCGCCCCTGTGCAGTGGGCGGTCGTTAAGTTGTTAACCTAAAGATTGGAGCATTAGGACAATGTATGGTAGATATTCTACACATAGCTCCCCAACCCTGTCCTCAAGGCCCACCAACAGTGCATGTTTGCAGGAAACCACAAACATGCACAGGTGAGGTAATTAGTGCTGCAGAAAAGCTGATCAACTACCTCTGTGGATTTCCACACTGTTGGTGGGCCTTGAGGACAGGGTTGGGGAACTCTGTTCTACAAGACTGGAGATCTTCTTCAAAGCATTAGGCGTCAGAGGTCACAAATATCCAGTATGCTGAATCTTTAGGTGATGTCAGGGCTCAGAGGCTCCTGTACACAACCTAGATTCTCGCCCAAGACAGTCTATTGGTCACCTGACCAAGTTCAATCTAGTAAATCAAAGCAAGTCGATCTGACAGTTGTGGATATTTAATGGGGCATGTAGGTTATGGAATCCTCCACATTTGTCTAGAGAAAACGAATCCAGGATTTATCAGAACTGCATTGTCATTAAGGGTACAGCTGAGAAAACTCTATTAGAAAAAAAGTCCATAAATCAAATCACGAGTTCTTTATCTTTCAAAGGCCAGATTTTCCATAAGGCACTGTAGGCACATGCCTACAGGCGCCTGATGATGTTAAGGCAGCTCACTCCCCTCCCCAAGTGCCTCTCTCCCTCCTTCCCTATGCAGAGTCCTGATGAGATAGTAAATGAGAGGTTACTTGCCCGGCTCTCGGCATTCCACTGACAAGATCTCCCTTTAGTCACAGGCACCTCCCTTTAGTCACAAGCACCTCTAGCTATTAGGTAACCAGGAGTACCCTCAATATTAAGAGGCACCTGTAACTACCCGACAGGCAAGGGAAGTAAGGGAGAAATGACAGCTGGGACAGCCAGCACACTTGCGGTGTAGTTCGGGAGGTGTTTGTAGGTTCATGGAGGTAAAAGTCTTAGGTGCCAGGAGATCTGTGCCTATAGGCTCCTATGAAGTAAATCCAAGCCAGTATCTTTCGCCAACCTTTTCTTTCCTTAGATTTCCAGCAGCTAGCACAAACGCACACAGAAAAAAAAAAGTTATTGAATTTTGGGGAGTTTAATTTGTATGATTTATTTATTTGCTTGCACTGGGAAAGGAGTGCTGTGCAGATGTAGAGAAGGTGGGGTGGGGGGAGGAGGAGGGGGGGGGGGGAAGGGCCCTGATCAAGTAAATTTATCTTTCCTCTCACTTTATTAATAAAACACTTTTTTATCCACCAACAAAAAACTACACATATACTGTACACTCACACATCTTCACTATAGTAATATTTAAATTGCCAGGTGCTGGATTATAGATAGGGACGCCACTCCCTATTTTACTTAAGTTTTATATTCCTTATACATTTATTTTTCCCTCTTTTTGCTTGAGAGATGCAGAGGAGTTATTATATAGATAATATGAGAATGCGAGGAGAGACATCATCTAAATTTAAATTTAACACAACAAACATATGGTCACAGCCGGGGATTCCAAAAATAAAAATGTGACATGTACAACCATGTTTTTAAAATAAAAAAAAAATTATATAACAAAATGAAGAGTTATGCAGCCCTACATCATCTAAATAAAACGTGTAGATTGATGGCATTAGTAACGTGCTTTGCTTAGCCAGCCCTTCACACAGTTCAGATCTCCGGACCATCATCACATTTTTCTTAACCGATGCAACACAGCACACAGCAGATCACTGATTTTACTACTTATAAGGGAATGTACAGGATACTAAATTAGTATAAAAATACCAAAATCATAGAATCACTGAACATACCAGAAATTGTGCAGTAAAATATTCTGAGACAGGATTGTGTTAAGTGGAGTCAGCATTACTGGCCAGCATTTCAAAAATTGGTTGGGCTCCTCTTACAGTTTGCTCTCAGGTTGGATCTGTATGAGATTGTATAATATAATATACACACACACACACATATATATATATATACATATATATATATATATATATATATATATATATATATATATATATATATATATATATATATATATATATATATACACATACATATACATACATATATACACACACACACTGCATTTTCAATAAAATTAGATTTGAGATCTTTAGATAGTTTTCATACTGTCAACCATATTGTGCTGATGCCCTTCTATTCTATTGTATGATTATGGGGGGAAAGGGGGCAATTGGGCATGCATGAAAAGAGGATACCAGGAATAAAGGGCCCAGCTGGATAACGAAATCTCAATAACAAACATCGATAACGGAATTGGACAACGATAAATACAGTTTTAAAACAGACTGGAGATAACGAAAATATATTAACGTTAAATATCTTAACGTAATTCAACAATACAGCTTAACCCAACCCTACTCACAGAACCCTCCCCTGGTGGTGCCTAACCCTAACACCCCCCCCCCCCCCTTTCATGTTGCCTAACCGCTCCCTGGGTGGTGCCTGACCCTAACCACTCCTGCAGAAACACCCTTTTACACATATTGTTGATAACGTCAAATCTGTACATACAAACAAAATAATATGACAAAATCTATGACGTTGCAAGCTTCTGAAACGATAACATACTTCAAAAACTTTAAAGTTCAACAATATTTATCAATGCCAAGCACGCATAATTATGCTGTGTTCCTTTTTTTTCTTCCTTTCTCTGCCTAAAGAGTTAAAAATCAGGCATGCAAGTGGTTGGGACGAGTTCGGACTATAGCGTCACCCTCACTGATAAGGAATTGCAACCATAAAACACTTTCCTAGCAGAAAATGGCTTTTGAGAGCAGAAACGAGATTACAAGTGTCAATAGTTCATATATTTTATTTCTGGCATACATCAATGAATGCGTCATTGAGAAGGGACAGTGAAACAATAAAAACTTGAACAGTAGACTTTGGGCGGGGGAATGTAAACTCGTATGACAAATGGGGTAGTCATATAGGTTTGTAGGATGGATGGATGGATGGATGGATGTGAGTGGCAAGGCTGAGGGATTCTCTGAGATCCCTCTGTGTATACAAAGAATTGACCAACGAGTAAGCATTAAAAAAAAAAAAAGGGTTATTTTAGTTGGTTTCAATATTTTTCATGCAATTCTTTATGAAAGAACAGCAGGATGAACTGACTGAAATGATAAGCCTTCAGTCATTTTAAGTAGAGGCCATTTGGCCATACTGTGATATTTAACTCTCTCACTGCTACACGACACCGACACTCCCCCTCCCAACTCTGTTCCTTAAAGTAGTTTAAGAGACTCACATCCCAGCTATGTTTCCCTTTCCGTCCCTGTCAGTCACACATTCTCTAGGGAAACAACCCCCCCATGCCTCTACAGCTTGTCACAGTCATGATGGGAGTCCAACAGGTGTCTGACCCCAGGATAGCCTGGATCTCCCTCCTCTAATGCATTAACCTCTCCCATTCTGGAAGCATCAACTTGAAATATAGAAAAAGAAACTCTCACAAATACAAACCAATAGAACAGAGACACTTCTCAAGCAAGTGTCATTCTCATGAATTTCTACAGAAGCAGAGAAGAGTGCCTTATTGCACTTACCGTCCTGAGGAACTGGATTTCGTCCTCACTCTCTCCTCCTTCGGCCATGATGCTCTAGGTACCTTCCTTTTGGCTTCAGGATGGTTCCCGTGGGTGACTTGAGTCGCTGACCGAACGGTAATCCGTGTTGTATGAAGGGGGAGAGAGAGAGGTTGCTGTACTCCCCTCTCTCTGTGTGGAGAGATGGTAAAAAACGCACAGACCTAGAGAGATACTGACAGCTTCTCCTGTGCACCCCTCCTCTGCTCACTGATTGGTGAGAGCTGGGTTAGAACCAGCCAAATTGTCCAGTGGGGGGGAAGCCAAAACAAAAAAGGAAGGACACAGCTGTACACGCAAAGCACAGGAGCTAGAATCTAGGAAGACAGGGAGCTCGAAGTGATGATCACCACGGAGAGAGGAGAAAATAATGAATAGAAGACCTGTGGGAGAGAGGGAGACGTAACAAGAGAATAAGTAATTATCCAGCTTCTGAAAAAGGCAACGAGTAAAGAGTGTATTAAGTCCAGTGTAATAAGTCCTTAATACTATATCCCTGTTTAAAAAATCTATGGATGTTATGGGTTATAGCATGCTGCACTGCTGCTTCTTGTAGTGCCTCTAGGGCAAGCGTGTCAACCCAGCCAATCTGGGGTGCCATTCATCCCTCTTACAAGGTTTCTACAGATGAGAGATTTTAATAATAAAGTGTTATTTAAAGTGGACCTGAACTCAGAATGTCCTCTCTGCTCTAAAAGATACACAACAGCCTAATAACCTTTAAACTAAAAACATTTGTTACAGCTGATACAAATCCTAAAATAAATCTGCACGGTTTCTACTTCTTGATTCATGGAAGCAGACATCTTGATAAAAGCCTGTGCTTTCAAATGAGCTTATCTACCACCTCTGCCATGGCAGTCATGTGACACTGGGGAGAGATCAAATTACAACTTGTGATTAGGCACAAATAAGGGGGAATTAAACAGGCTGCATTTCTCTCGGTTTTCCTTCTGTCCTGTGAAAGAGTTCAGGTCCACTTTAAGCCTAAACAAAAAAAAAAAAACAAAAAAAATGTTTAACTTAACTGGAGCTTGAACCTACAGTCCCTAATATTCATTAACCGGGGACAACCTGTATATAAAGGAAATCTAAAGTGAAAAAATCCAAACTGTTTAACTTACCTGGGGTTTCCTGCAGCCCCCTGAAATCGTCCTGTGCCTACGTCGTCCTTCCGAAACCCTCCAGCGGCGACCCCCTGAAAACTGGGCGGTTGAGACCAGTCAGGGGCTATTGCGCATGCATTGCCCTGAGCTGTGCACACCCTGATCGCACTCCCGCTGCCAGGTGTGTTCCACAGATGCTCAGTAGTGATTTTCCCATACTGTGCATGCGCAGAACACTGCCGTGCATGGGGATGCGATGAGGAGGAGCATGGCCAGCCAGCTTTCAGGGGGTCACCACAGGTAGCCGGAGGGTCGTGGAAGGAAGGTGCAAGCACAGGATGACCGAAGGGGGCTGCAAGAAGCCCCAAGTTAAATTTTTTTTTTTCTTTTCATTTCAGATTTACTTTATATACGGATAGTCCTACGTTAAAGGGACTCCGAGCAGTGCAGAAACTATGGAGAGATGCATATCATTTTAAAGCTCTCTTTCTCCTCTTTCCAATGATATATAAACCACCACCCTACGTCGTAGGGCAACGATGTAGGTGTCGTCAGAAAGAGGAGAAAGAGAGCTTTAAAATGATATCCATCAAGCCATAGTTATATTGTATTACACAGGACGACACTTTCCCCAGTGTCAGCAGCTCCATTCTGCTGAATGCAGCTGCTGACTTTGACAAAAAGTCGCCCTGTGTAATACAATATAACTATGGAAAGATGGATATCATTTTAAAGCTCTCTTTCTCCTCTTTCTGCTCTTTCTGACGACACCTACATCGTTGCCCTACGCCTTTTAGTTTTCTCTATTTTCGCGATCGAAATCGTGGCCGCGGCAATTTCAATCGCGAAAATAGCGAAAACTAAAAGACGTAGGGTGGTGGTTTATGTATCATTGGAAAGAGGAGAAAGAGAGCTTTAAAATGATGTGCATCTTTCCATAGTTTCTGCACTGCTCGGAGTCCCTTTAACGAATGAGATGGGGGCTGTAGGTTCAATTCTTAACCTGAATCTTTCCATAAGTCAAAACACTGCCACCTCTGTCCCCTGTACCTCTTCTACCCCTCCACTGTGTCACTCCTGTCCCCCCTGTGCCCTCCTCCGTCTCCACTGTACCGCTCTGCCCCCCTTTGTGTCTCATTCTGTCCCAGCGCTGGATCACAGGTTTGCTTTAAAATGCATAAAATGTGTATTCAGAACTCGCTATATACTATAGTGTACCACAGCAAAATGTCATTTTCTTAGTTTAAAATCATTTTTTTCTTTGAAATTTTTAAAAATCAAATTTTCCCCCCTCAGGGTCTCTTCAAAAAAAAAAAAAAATAAATAAATAAATAAAATGTTCTTCACTTGTTCCCACAGAATCAAATTTCACATTTTGACGGCCTGTTACCCACAATGCACCGCTACTGAATATTCAAATTATCTCTTTATGCCCCTGAAATCCAGGCTTGCATGCAGAACCACTGGTGTCTAGCAAGCATATAGCTTCAAATTTTACAGAGCCACACCAACCCCACATGCAGACTGCCTGTTTTGGACTTTTAGTCCTCATCAGAACATGGCAGGGATTGGTATGGCTGTATGGGATAGGGCTTGGACCAGTCCAACAGAGTAACCAAGCAGCTTGGGGTAAGCCCAAAACCACGAGTATAGGGGACTAAAAGAGACCAAGAAGCCCTATCCCATAGAGCCATATCAATCCCTGCCATGCACTGAGGAGGACCAAAAGTCTGAAACAGGCAGTCTGCATGTGGGGTTGATGTGGCTGTGTAAAATTTGAACCTATAGGCTTGCTATACACCAGCTGCTCTGAAAGCTATCCTGGCTTACAGGGGCATCAGGAGATAATTTGCATATTCAGTAGCGGTGCACTGTGGGTAACCAAAGATGTTCACATAGGCCTGGTGCACACCAAAAACCGCTAGCAGATCCGCAAAATGCTAGCAGATTTTGAAACGCTTTTTCTTCTTTTTCTGTAGCGTTTCAGCTAGCGTTTTGCGGTTTTGTGAAGTGTTTTTGGTGTAGTAGATTTCATGTATTGTTACAGTAAAGCTGTTACTGAACAGCTACTGTAACAAAAAACGCCTGGCAAACCGCTCTGAAGTGCCGTTTTTCAGAGCGGTTTGCGTTTTTCCTAAACTTAACATTGAGGCAGAAACGCATCCGCAATCCAAAATCTGCAGCAGCCCGGGAGTATGCGTTTCTGCAAAATGCCTCCCGCTCTGGTGTGCACCACCCCATTGAAATACATTACCCTAGCGGATCCGCACCCGCAAGCGGATTGCAAACCGCAGCAGAACCGCTCTGGTGTGCACTAGGCCTTAAAGCTGAATTATTGTAAATTCCTTCTGTTTTAAGGAGATAAATCAACGAATCATTGCTTTTTAGTAGGAGGGCTTTTTGGTCTCTTTTAGTTCCCTATACTCTCCTTGTGGTTTTGGGTCACCCCAGGCTGCTTGGTTACTGTGTTACATTTTGACGGTGGATCATTCATAATTAAGGAACTACCTGTACATGATCTCTACAGCTACTTATATAAAGGGTGCTTGAATATGTTCCAATGTTTTAGGCATTTTCGTTTTTTTTTTTTATATATTCTGATAGCAAATGATCACATTGCTATTAAACAAAACTATACAAAAAAATAATATGTACATCAGCAACAATAAGTTGAAAAAAATTTGTCTCGTCCAATCTTAACTTAGGATCAATATATTATTAAAAAAAAGAAAAAAAAACACAGATATTCAGTTTTTGTAGTCAATTTGATCCAATGATCCAGCTAGCTTAAAAATCGAAAGTTTAGCTTTTTGTATTTGTGGGCACCACTAAAGCAGTAGGATCAGCCATACTATGCCAGGAAAAAAACACATATGTAAGTAGATAAATACTTGATCTACTTACATAACACATATTGTACTGTCCACTTTTTGATTTCAGTGAATGTTATATAGTAAATTACGAGAATTCTGTTCCTGGTGGGGGCCATGTCTTTTGCCCACAGTTAAGGCTAACTCATGAGGTAATTTCTGCCCTTTACCATACTTTTTTTCTTGTCTCCTCCAATCGCTGAGGCGCCTCAGCCTTGCTTGTAAACACAAGCGAGTAGGGGATCAGGTTTCAGATAAGCAGCTGGCAGGGAAATAAAGGAAAGAGGAGGAATACATTATAGATAAAAAGAACCCCCAGCATGCAATTCTTTGGCACCGACTACTAAAGGTCCAGTGCTCCGTAAGTATGTGATAACTCCAAATCATAACGGCAGAAAAAGTTTTGAATGCAGGATTAGCATCTTTATCACTTAATACACTCAGACCAGTTGCTGTTTAAATTTGATTTTTATGGTGACGATACCGCTTTAAGATATAGCTTTTTATCATACCTCAGAAATTTAATTTCCTTACACCTTTGCCAAGGTTAAAAGTTCACAAATAGGGATAGTCAACGAGATGAAAATAATTCAGAGTTGTTGCAGGATTATGCAAATGTTGTATGCAAATGTTTGCAAACACTTCCCCTTAGAAGAAAGTGATTGGTCCATTTTAAAGGTGCACAAATGTGCAATACAAATTTTGGATAGCCCTGCATCCACTTGGTATTTGGACCTCATTGACCATTCCTACACACAAGTCCCAATATATTATCACATTAATATATATGTACAAGAGGTTTTTTTCTTAAAAAGGTTTTATTATTAGTACCTTAATGAAGTGCTGCAATTTTCCATACAACTAGGCACTGCCATCCATAGAAGTAATGAGGCCCCCTCAGGCAGGTGGGTTTGGTGGGGGTTACGGATAACACAGTGCTTGGTTCAGGTGCTGTGTTATCTGCAGGTGCCTGTCCTGGAAACTCAGCTACAGGAGGACATACTGGAGGAGAACAACTCAATCCTAACTGATAACAAAAAGGAGAGTATTCGTTAGGGTTATGCACAAACTAGCTAATGGCCCGGTGTTGCCCGGATATGTATTTGGCTGGTTTTGGCTCCACCTACTTTTTCTAACCCTCACACACAATTACTCAATGACCTAGTTTATAAGCTTTGCGGTCTTTGGCATCATTAATTTGCATTGAAATGAAACAAATCTGATTGGCTGCGGCTCCACCCCCTTTTCTGAATTTGAATCCCAGTCACGCAATGACCAACTGTACCAGGTTGAGGCTTGTGCCATTAAAAGTGCAAGAATGGCAGCAATTAAATATTCCCCTTGAAAATCAATAAGTGAATTTTGATTTGCTTTTGTAGGCTCCACCCACGTTTCTGAATATTAATCCTAGGTACCCAGTGACCAACTGTGCTAAGTTTGAGAACCCTACTATAAACCGTTTACATTTTCCCAGTGAAATTTGTATTCGTCTCCGCCCATTTTTTGGTTATGGGGATAAAAAGTATCCTATACATTGTTCCAGGTAATGTAAATTTCATTCCAATCCGTTCAGCCATTGTTGCGTGATTGAGTAACAAACATCCAAACTTTCCCATTTATAATATTAGTGATTCAGACAATTAGGGGATAGGGTGGGGAAAGGTTAGCTTTAGCTGTTAGGGTTAGAAGCCTAATGTCAGGCATCAAAAAAAGAACTTGTTCACCTTTAAGGCCTAGTCCTAGCGAACTATACCATTAAATATACAAGGTTACTGTTTGATGTAGCTTTAACACAGAGACGTTCACTTTAGTCTGTCCTGCGACCCAGGGTCCCTTTAGAAAACTGCAGTACAAATAGGTGCCTAAACAGTCCCTCTCCCAGGACACACTGCCTGGTCTGCCGGTGCTCAGGGCCGGCCTTAGGTTTCACAGCGCCCTGAGCGTAACCAAACTTTGGCCCCATTCATCCTCTTCACGTGTGAGCGCACCACACACATACACTAATGGGGGGGCTTAGTAGTGCGTAGGTAGAAAGGTAGGTGCCCCCAGTACAGGTTAGATAGGTAGGTACCTGCAATATAGGTTAGATAGGTAGCTGCCCCAGTATAGATTAGATAGGTAGATGCTCCCAGTATAGATTAGTTAGGTAGCTGCCCCCAGTATAGATTAGTTAGGCAGCTGCCCCCAGTATAGGTTAGATAGGTAGGTGCCCCCAGTATAGGTTAGATAGGTAGCTGCCCCCCAGTATAGGTTAGATAGGTAGCTGCCCCCCAGTATAGGTTAGATAGGTAGCTGCCCCCAGTATAAGGTAGGTAGGTAGGTAGGTAGGTAGGTAGGTGCCCGCCCCCCCCCCCCCTCATAGTGGAGGGGGGAGCCGCAGCGCGGAGAGGGCAGCCCGACCTCTCCCTCCCTTCCTCTCCCAGGGCTGCCCTCCGTGCTCCCCCCTCAGACTGCAGCAGAGATAACTCACCTCCCTCGTTCCGATCGCCGGCGCCTCTCACTTGCAGTTGCCGCTGGTCTACTCTCTTCTACATAGTTACTGATGCACACTAAACTTCCTGTTAAGCAGGAAGTTTAGTGTGCATCAGTAACTATGTAGAAGAGACAGTAGACCAGCGGCAACTGCAAGTGAGAGGCGCCGGCGATCGGAACGAGGGAGGTGAGTTATCTCTGCTGCAGTCTGAGGGGGGAGCACGGAGGGCAGCCCTGGGAGAGGAAGGGAGGGAGAGGTCGGGCTGCCCTCCACGCGCTGCGGCTCCCCCCTCCATCACGGCACACGGACATGTTTGTCCCCTTCACCCCCAGCAGCCCCCATCACCCCCAGCAGCGGCACCAGGGGGCGGAGCGGGAGCAATCCTTAAAGGGGAACTTCAGCCTAAACAAACATACTGTCATCAAGTTACATTAGTTATGTTAATTAGAATAGATAGGTAATATAATCTATTACCCACCCTGTTTTAAAAGAACAGGCAAATATTTGTGATTCATGGGGGCTGCCTTCTTTGTCATGGGGGCAGCCATCTTTTTGGTTGAAAGGAGGTGACAGGGAGCATAAGACACAGTTCCAACTATCCTGTGTCCTGATCACCCCTCCCAGCTGCACACGCTAGGCTTCAAATGTCGAATTCAAAATGAAAAAAAAAAATTGCACCAAAACAGCACAACGAGAACAACAAAATCAGAAATCCCATCATGCTTTGCACAGCATCAGGGGAAAAAAGCCCGGGCAGTTTTCTTCTGTGCAGCTAAAAATGAGGCTTGTATAAGAGAAACAAAGCTCTGATGCTGTGAAACTGTTAAAGAAACACAAAGCTTTTTCAGTGCTGCTGAGTCGATTTTTAGTCTGGAGGTTCACTTTAATAAAACATTCGGCCAGGGGACAGGAGCGCCCCCTGGAAGCCGGCGCCCTGAGCGATCGCACCGGTCGCTCAGGTCAAAGGCCGGCCCTGCCGGTGCTCAATCCCTCTGTGGGTCACCACTTTCACAATGTAAACTCAGTAATATGGAAAGAAGGAAGCACTCCACTGGCGTATTAAACTTGCATTTAATCAAAAGGTAGCTAACCCGGACATGTTTTGGGTTTCCCCCTTCCCACACCCTCTCCAGTGTAAAAGCCATATACAGTATAACCCTCATCACCCTGCCCTGCCTTTAGTAAGAAACACATTGGCTATGCTCTGTTTATTAAAACCCTTTTATAAAGACAATGGGGGGGGGGGGGGGATGTAGGGGTAAGGAGATAAACTGCTGACCTGTGGTAGCAGTGCTGGCCACAAAGAATCTCTCAGCAGCGAAAGAGGTGGGAGGAATCAGGCGATCAGCTCCATGTTTATAGAAAAAGACTAGCCGTTTCCTGAATATGGCATGTGGAAGGTGGGATACAGGGATGATTTTGTATTTCTCAAGAGTACTGTTCAGTCTGACTAAGCAGCATTAGTCATAGGCACAAAACAGTTTAGCAACCCCAGTCAGTGGCGTAGTAGATAGCACTCACGCCTTGCAGCGCTGGGTCCATGGTTCGTATCCCAGCCAGGGCACTATCTGCATGGGGCTTGTATTTTCTCTGCGTGTCCGTGTGGGTTTCCTCCAAGCACTCCAGTTTCCTCCCACATCCCAAAAACATACAGATAAGTTAATTTGCATTCTCATAAATTGGTCCTAGACTACGATACATACGGTACATAGACATAGGACTATGGTAGGGATTAGAGTCCCTCTAAAAGACAGTTAAGGGCCCGTTTCCACTAGTGCCGCACGCGGCTGTGAGACGCGCGGCGACACTTCCTGGTGTGCGGGACCACTGACGAATTGCCATGCACGGCTATGGAATTCCCAGCCTCCCGCACGGAAACTGATGGCAATGTTGGCTGAATCGCTAAGGAAAGCGATTCGGCCAGCGGCGTCATTGTGTCCTATGGCAGAGTTTCCCAGCGCGATTTCCCTGCGGAGAAACTCTGCGGATTCGGCCTGGTTTCCACGCTGGTAGAAACGGGCCCTTAGAGATAAGACAATATACTCTGTACAGCGCTGAGGAAGATGTTGGCGCTATATAAATATTAAATAATAATAATAATAATAATAGAAAATATGGTTTATGTGCAATGCACAAGACTGTGAATCACAGATTAGGACATATTTGTTATAGAGTACAATTAAAAAAAAAAAACACACACCAGCCTGAACTAGGGTTTTAAATTAATTCTGTGTGGACTACATGAGCAGACCTCAAAGTTCCAAGTATGAGCTGCCTTTTCTTGCATGATATTCAGTATAGAACTTATAAACCACCCTGCAGTGAACCTGTAAGGGTCCACACTGCTGGTATTACTGAAATGGCTTTCTTTAGTGCAATTCATCTGGTGCTATAAAATAGCTATAACAAGTTAGTTACGTAAAAATACAGTAGAATCCCTTTATAGTAAACTCCAAGGGACCGGGAAAAGTAGTTACTATATCGGAAATTGTCAAACTCAAGTACAGTACTGCATCTTAATTCAGTTACTAAAATTTTTTTATTCACTCATCTCAGGTTGACATTAACGCTTCTTAATTTTCATATGAAAAGTGAGACAATTATAAAAACACAAACTATATGATTTGACTCATCCCAATTAAAATGATACCATACATGCCATAGTTCATCACTAGTTGGGCATGTAGCGTACCATTATCGCCACTCTTTACATCTGTAGTGACTGCATGTGATCGCTATGACGCACAGTTTGCGAACCCCAATGCTGCTGTACAGATACATTGCTAAGCAACAGCTAGCAATGCATATATACAGCGTTGAATCCCCGAACCGTTGCCCTAAAGATCACCACGGGCAGAAGCCATTAAAAGGTGTCCATGAATCTTAATCACTTCGGTACCAGCAGCCTCTGCCCCCTTAAGGACCATCGACGAATCCTGACGAATCATCGCAGAAGTCCGCCGCTCCCACCGTTCTGTCCCTGCCGCAAGCTCCTCTCTCTGCCGTCTCTATGACGGCAGAGCGCTGTGCGCCGGTCAGGAGCCGCTTTTATTGGCTCCTGACCCTGTCAATCAATGTAAGCCAATGGGATTGGCTTACAGTGATGACAGGGCCAGGAGCCAATGTAAACGGCTCCTGGCCTGCACACAGTGCTCTGCCGTCATGGAGACGGCAGGGCGATCGAATTGCGGCGGGGTCAAAGCGGCGAGATCAGGGACGCGCGGTTAATGGGACGTTGAACCTACGTCCAGTCAGGGCCGCAGCGTCACCTGCTGGACGCAGATTCAACCTACGTCGGTCCGGATCCAGTTAAAGTGTCGCTAAACCGAAGCTCGGGTACAAAATGAAATTCTTACCTAAAGAGAGGGAAGCCTCAGGATCCTATTGAGGCTTCTCTCACTGGTCTGAACCCCCTCGTTGCTGAGCTCGTCTTCCTGTATCGTGGCCGCATGAGCTCGCCTATGCATGCACAGTAAGCCGGAGCCGTACGATCCGTGCTACTGCACATGCTTGGGCTGCCATGATCCAGGAAGACGTGCTGCACAGCCCAGTTGTGGAGGGGGACCGCGCTCAGCAGCGGGGGGGATTCAGACCACCGAGGGAAGCCTCAATAGGATCCTGAGGATTCCCTCTCTTCAGGGTAAGGTTTAAGTTTGAACCCGAACTTTTGGCTCAAGTTAACTTTAAGGCTAAGTATAGGTGACACAAAAGGTTAATTCGTTAGATAGGGGTTAAAATGTAATAGGGTGGAAAAAACAAACACACTAATATTGAATGTGATAGTGTCATTTAAAAAAAAAAAATTAAATTTGTTTTTTTTTACTTTAACCACTTGACGACTGCAGTGGTAACCCCGCCTAAAATACCAGGCTCAATTTTGCAGTGCTGGGCTGTGCAGGCTTTTCAGCCTCTTGCACAGCTCAGCTTAGGTGCCCAGCGATCGGATTCCCCTCCTTTTTTTGTCCCTAAGGGGACATGCCGCCGGAGGGGTCCGATCGCTGCAGGCTTTGTTCATTTTAGGTTTTCCAGATGCCTCAGCGAGGCTCTCTCTCTCTTACCTCCCTCCTCTCCGTCATGTAATTTGGAACAGGACGGCGATCCGTCCTTTTCCGCCTCTCATAGGCATCAGCCTATGAGAGGGCGCTCCCTGGCCAATCAGAGGATTTCTTTCCCCTTACGTTTACAAGCAGCCCGCTAGCCGCGATCGGTGGCTAGCAGGCTATTCACGGAACTCCGTTCCGTGATGCGGCAGGGAACGTTCACGCATGCGCGCGGCCGTTCCCTGGGAAACTGCAGCACCAGGACTTGACGCCAATTGGTGTTAGGCGGTCCTGGGGCTGCCGCCGCGGTCACGTCCATTGACGTGAGGCGGTCCTTAAGTAGTTAATGAATGATTGCGCCTATAGAGCAATCACTCACTGTTAAACCGGTGCGAATGTGTACACGCGCGGTGCCATTAAAGAATACCCGAACTGACATGTGACATGATAAGATAGACCTGTGTCTGTACAGTGCCTAGCACACAAATAACTGTGCTGTGTTCCTTTTTTCTTTCTCTGCCTGAAAGAGTTAAATATCAGGTATACAAGTGGCTGACTCAGTCCTGACTTAGACAGGAAGTGACTACAGTGTGACCCTCACTGATAAGAAATTCCAACTATAAAACCCTTTCCTAGCAGAAAATGGCTTCTGAGAGCAAGAAAGAGGTTAAAAAAAGGGGACTTTCTTATCAGTGAGGGTCACAATGTAGTCACTTCCTGTCTAAGTCAGGACTGAGTCAGCCACTTGTATACCTGATATTTAACTCTTTCAGGCAGAGAAAGAAAAAAGGAACACAGCATAGTTATTTGTGTGCTAGGCACTGCACATACACATGTCTATCTCATGTCACATGTCAGTTCGAGTATCCTTTATGTGCAGGGCATGACTCATGTCCTGTAATCTTTATAATTGGCATATTGGGACCAGTGAGTTACGTCCAAGAATCTGAAATGGTTAAACAATGCAAATTGCCTGGCTGTCATGCTGAGCCCTTGTCTCTAAAGCCTGGTACACACTTTCAATTATGTTTGGCCACTCATGGACCAATTTTACCACCTCCATGGAGTATGAGGGTTAACAGATATTATATACTCAGAGCAGATTGTGTAGGAATGCTCTCATGGGAGGTGGTAAAATTGGTGGGAGATTGGGAGAGCACATACCTCCTACAAAAACTAACCACTGGAGATTAAGCTGCAATGATGACACAGTGGCCAACTTCCATTCACCTACAGACCTGGACAAATACCACCAATGCTGAAACTACAGGAGGGGGGGGGGGGGGGGGTTCTGATGAATTTAAAGAGACACTGAAGCGAAAAAAATATATGATATAATGAATTGGTTGTGTACTATGAATAATTACTAGAAGATTAGCAGCAAAGAAAATATTCTCATATTTTTATTTTCAGGTATATAGTGTTTTTTCTAACATTGCATCACTCTACTATAATATGTGCAGATTACACAACATTTAGCATTCAAAATGATTATTTCAGAGCAGTCTGTGAACTAATGACCTCTCCTCTGGCAGAGAAAAAGTAAACAGTTCAATTACAGTTGAGATAATAAAAGTCAGATAACAGCCCTCTCCACCACTAAGTTAGTCGGAGAGCTTAATAGCTTTTTTGCATAGAGATAACAACTGGAGTTTCTCAACTCTTCCTGTACTGGAAACAATTAGACTGATGTATCTGATCCTAATGTTTTTTTTTTCTTAGCTGTACTACACATACAAATCATAATATCATCATTTTTTTTTCGCT
The DNA here is from genome assembly GCF_040937935.1 of Hyperolius riggenbachi. Classification (NCBI taxonomy): domain Eukaryota; kingdom Metazoa; phylum Chordata; class Amphibia; order Anura; family Hyperoliidae; genus Hyperolius; species Hyperolius riggenbachi. The sequence continues at coordinate 65,547,031 of NC_090653.1, forward strand.
TCAGTGTCTCTTTAAAGGAGATGGGGAGTACAGTGTTAAGTTTGAGTAGAAAGGAAAAAAATAATCCTTAGCTTGGTCACAGGAGTTTATAATGCAGCTCCGCACCGTCCCACTGTGAGTGTAGCCTAAGGGCTAATTCACACTACAAGAGATTTTCTAGGAGTTTTGTGATTTGAAAAGCTCTTGCTAATGTAGTCCTATGAGTGCGTTCTCGCTGGAGCGATGCGATTTTGTAAAAAATCCCCCATAGCATTGCATTAGCAAGAGCTTTTCAAATCACTAGTGTTTAAAGGACAACTGAAGTGAGAAGGCTATGGAGGCTGCCATATTTATTTCCATTTAAGCAATGACAGTTGCCAGGCCCTCCTGCTGATCCTCTGCCTCTAATACTATTAGTTATTCAGATACTACGGCAGAGAAACAGACCAGCAGGGCTGCCAGGCAACTGGTATTGATTCAAAGGAAATAAATATGGCAGCCTCCGTATACCTCTTCAGTTCCCCTTTAAAGAGCACCTGAGGCGAGTTTGTGACATCTATATTAGGACACAGAGGCACATTCTGCATACAAATGCCCAGCCTCTGTGTCCCTACAGTGTGCCCCCATGCTTTGCAGTCCCCCTTATAAAAACCGCCAGGCTAGCGACACGCAGATTGTCGCTAGTCGGCTGTTTACCTTTTGGCTGCCACTCACTGCTGCTCCCCCGCCTCCTGTATAGTGCGGCTCCCCGCCTGTGTCCCTTCCCTCCTTGCCGATTGGAGGAAGCTTACCGGGGAGGGAAGGGACAGAGGCGGGGAGCCGCGCTATATAGGAGGCGGGGGAACGGCACTGAGTGGCATCCAAAAGGTAAACAGCCGACTAGCGACAATCTGTGTGTCACTAGCCTGGCGGTTTTTATAATGGGGGACAGCAGAGCACGGGGGGAGAGTGGGGGCACACTGTAAGGACACAGAGGCTGGGCATTGGATGCAGAATGTGCCTCTGTGTCCTAAAATATTGATGTCACAAACCCACCTCGGGTTCTCTTTAAACAGCTCTTGTAGTGTGAATCAGACCTAAAAGTTTGAAAATAATCATTAACCTAGGGAAGATCAGGAATGCGTATTGGAGATTTTAGAGAACGTTTCGTAATTTATATTTGGTGTAAAAAAGCTTCAGGACATTAAATATTTGTTATAACTTTTAAGGGTCCTTTTCCACTGGCTCTAATGTGCTTCAAAAAGTATATCATAGCCATTTTGCAGATGACTAGAGCACGGTTATTTACATGTAAATAACAGCACTCATTTCCCAGTAGTGTGTTCAGCTTTTCCCCCACCCGCAATCATCGGCTTGCGTGATTCTTGCCGCGATCCACTCCATTCCTGACGGCTATATGGCGCAATTGTGGCTAGTGGAAATTACTGTTTGCATGATCGCAACACAGAGCAATTGCACATAGAAGTGGAAAAGGGCCCTAAAGGCGTGAAAGGCATTCAAAATGCATTCACATGTCAACTAAAACCAATGCATTATTTATTTTTGGTGGGAAATGTTTCCAAAACAGTATGCTTAAAAATGTTAAATACACAAATGTAATAAAAAAACTAACAAAAACAAACAAACAGACATTCAAATACCCAAAAACATGAAAAAATTACATTTACAATGGTCTTGTATGCTTCCTGACCGTGAACTTTACAAAGACAAGACTGCTAAAAATGATCATTCATATTTGTAAAATGTGTACATTTTTCATAACACATCAAGGTTACTATTGATATTGCATATCTGGGTTGTGATATACAGAAAGTTCTTAGAGAAGGGACACCTGGCCCTTGGCACAAGGTACAGTGGGCAGGCTAACAAGGCTGATTTCTGATTGGTTATCACTTACTGCATGCCACTGCGTCTCGTTACATATCGTGCCTTCTTTCCTCTATTTCTGTATTAAATGGACAGGCGTTTTTCTCATTAGGCCAATCAGCCTTCATCTTCTGGATGTGATGTCATACAGCACGTTAAATAAAAACACTTGCTAAAATGCACTATGGAAAGACGATGTAGATATGAAATGCTCATTGACTGATTTCTCTAAAAGAAGCATATTAAAAACATTTCCAATCCCCAGCCCCGCTGAAAGGATTTTAAAAAAAATGAAATTGTAAAGCAAATGTTTTAGGCCACCAATAGCTTTCATACATAGTGGCACTAACCCTATGATGCCAATAGGTTCTGAGACAAGCCAGAGAATTCACCGCCTAAAATCTACCATTGACCTCAGACTGGAGGCCGTGTAGGAAAGCCCAACCAGAGTTTCCAGTGGCTTCATAAACCCACTATATATTTTTCTCAGCTCTCTGTTCAGAACCCGGAATCAGGCATTCGTGAGAACCTTTGTACTCTTCAACACCAACACGCATCTCCTTAAAAGGTAAGCCTTCCTTATCAAGACTTACGGATGTATCTGATGATGGACTTTCAGAACCAGCTTGGTGATCCTCAAGGGACTCTTGGCATGGTAGGTCTAGACTACGATATCCATACTGACTGAGGGTTATATTCTTACGGCTAATAAAAACAGGCCGATTCCGTCCACCTAGAAGACTTGAGTTGGTAGATTCACCATCATCATCAGTTCTTTTAAACAGACGCTGGTCTCCATTTGCTTGCATACCACTTTCCTGGCTTATTGAGCGTCCATATCTCCGTGCCCCCTTGCGTTTAATGGGGTGAGAGGACAGCGCTTCCCAGTCTTTTACTTGAGGGTCCATATCAGAAATACTATTGGTCCAAGGCAAGCTAAGGACCAATTTCCGAACACTTCGGTACTGAGATGTGTGGCCAATATGTCTTAAAGGCGGAACATGCTGTTGAGCGCCCAGCTCTGTCACAGAGGTATAACTGTGCATAGTGTGGGATTTACTTGCATATAAACAGTCTTTCCCAGAGTGTCTGTCATTGCCCAGCACATATGTCTTTTCAGAGAAGTTCAACCCATCCTCGTGGCTTCTGCTTTCCTTCTTAATGGTTAAACTATTTGAGACAGCCTCTTGATCCCCTTCAGCTTGGATGCCATCGCCCACCTTCTCTGGCATGCTGAGGGAACGACGCAAAGACCTGCGTTGTTTTGAAGAACACGCTGTGTCCAGGTTCTCACTGTCTGGAACCAGTGACTTCCAAGAAGGAGAGGACCTTAGTGAATGATGATCTTGAGCAGAGGAATTTTTACCACCAGGAACATCAACTGGAACAAAGTAAACAGACAGGATGTTAAAGTAAGCCCTACAGCAGCTGATCAGTTTTAACTTTGATAAAGAAAGCAGCCATATTTTAAAATGCAAAACAAGTCTAATTAACAGATTGTATACATCTCTATGTCTGAAAAAAACAGATTTTAAAGGTGCAGACATACCTCCCTAGAAATATGGATGAGCATGACTATTGCAAAAAAATGTGAAATTAATTTAAAATACATGCATACATGTAAAATGTACATATGTCCCAGAGTAAAATGCAGTAAGTATTTTTTTTTCCTGTGCCACTGTCACAGTAGATAATAAAAAGTTGACAGATCTAACAGATTTTGGACTAGTCCATCTCCTCTTGGGGGATTCTCAGCATTTTCCTAAAAGCTATGTATATACCTGGTGATTTTCCCGACGACCGGTGATTTTTACACAATGTCGTCAGGTGGGTACAGAAGCACGATTGCGAATGTCGTATAGCGTTGCACGATGACTTAAGACTGACACAGCGGATCGGATCTGTAAGATCTCCAAAGACACCGCGCGAAGTACCGCAATCGCTGGAAGTCTTGTGCCGCCCTGTACGTCGCGTGATCTTGTGCTTAACCAGTCAACAGGAAGAGGCATAGTTAGCGACAGTCCGTTGTCAAGGGGATGTCTTAGGACCCGTCGAGCAGCGAGCACACAGCTTTACTCTTCACAAAAGCACTCCATGGGAAGGATCTATATGTGAGGGGAAAGGCTTGCCTGCATCATTATAAAGTGTAGGGAAACCGAGAGCCCAATATAGTGTAGTATGTTAAGCATAAATGAAGTAAAGGTTATCGTGAGAAAATTATACTCACAAACGTGGGTTACCACAAAGGCAACCACTGTATAGGCAGGTGAGGAGATTAGACCTGTCCTCACTCAGGGATAAGAAGCCACTCTCTGTAGATGCGAAAGGGGGTAGATCACCCCTCCACCAGGGGTGGAAACAGTATAGCAGTAGGAGAACAGAGGCGCCAGCAGGATAAAAACTTAAACATTTGCTGGGAGGAAGTGGTGGACTTACCTCCATAAAGCAGACACGAAAGACTGAATAGTAGCAATCACATTTATTAAATAGTATCCCAAAAAAGTGCAACGCGTTTCACAGGCCCAGCCCGCTTCATCAGGCAATAAACATGGGGACAAAACAGAATTTCGGCAATAGCAGGTGTAGCGCCTCACCTGCTATTGTACATACATACATACATACACACATACACACACACAGTGGTTGCAGGTTCTGCAACCCACCTTTGTGAGTATAACTACTCTTGTAATACTGCGCTAATTTTATCCTACGATACTGCACCATTTGGCTCCTGGTCTCGTCACACAGGCTACCGTGGTATCCCCACTGTGACTGTCCCTACTTCTACTGAAATATAAGTATGCTCATTTCCTTACTGTATAGATATTTGTCTCCATCCCAACCAGAGCCGGATTAAGGCTAAATGGGGCCCTAAGCAAAGTAACTGATTTAGGCCCCCCCATCATGTCGTAATAGAAGCAGAAGATGCAGCTGCACAGCAACATGCCGCACACACCGGGGCAGCCGAGCTACTGGTTGCTATGGGCAACAGCCCGCTTTCCTCTGTAGTTGCACAATGCAGGGAATAGCAGAGTGAGAGATGAATGGCTGGGACATTTGCACTCAGGGGCTGGGGCACCCCTGTGAAGAGGGCGCCAGATATCACAGCAGCAGCACTTTCCCCCTGCATCTCCAGCCTGGCAATAGCAGAAAGCTCTGGACACCGCCAACCCAGAAGCCGTTCCCCCGACAGAATTACATAACCACCCCCACCACCGAACAACTGATTTCCTCCAAAACTAGACAGCCACCATGCAGCCTCCATCCCAGTGAATACAATAGTCCAGCAGATACGGCAGCTGCAGCGGGGGAGAATGACTGCACCAGATGACTCACATTCACCTATTGCGATCCAAGCAATAGAGGTCCCGTCATCCGGAGCCCATCTGTCTCCTCTAGAGTGCTGCCGCTCTGTTACTACTACTATTACTACTTCCTACTTCCTACTTCCTGTCTGATCTGAAAATCAGGAAGTCCAGAGCGAGTGGCTGCACTGTAGAAGAGACAGATGGGTTTCAGATGACGGGATCTCTATCGCTTGGATCATGGATAGGTGAGTTAGCGTTTGCCATCTGCTGCTATCATTCTTGCTGCAGCTGTGGTTCTCTGTGGGAAGGGAGGGAGGAGTGGGCAGCGGCAGAGCGCACAGTAGCAGGAGGGGGACCTAGGAGGAGAGCCTGGCTCTGAAGACAATCAGCAGCGCACGGCATCATTTGACAAGACAAATAACATTTATATCGCGCTTTTCTCCTGGCAGACTCAAAGCGCCAGAGCTGCAGCCACTAGGACGCGCCCCATAGGAAGTAGCAGTTTTAGAGAGACTTGCCTAAGGTCTCCTACTGAATAGGTGCTGGCTTACTGAACAGGCAGAGCTGAGATTCGAACCCTGGTCTCCTGTGTCAGAGGCAGAGCCCTTAAAGGGACTCCGAGCAGTGCCAGTGGGTATGCCTTTAAGCAAACCCACAACTAATTAATTACATCCTCACACCTACCAGCATGATGTTTGTAATTATATCCCCCTGGGTTCCTTATATTTCATTGCATTGTGCTAAAATCGAGCTGCCGACTTTGGAGAAAAGTCATCCTGTGTAATACAATGTAACTATGGAACAATGCATATCATTTTGAAGCTCTCTTTCTCCTCTTTCCAATGATAAACTGCAATTCCGATCGTGAAAATAGCGAAAACTAAAAGGCATAGGGCGGCGGTTTATATATCATTGGAAAGAGGAGAAAGAGAGCTTTAAAATGATATGCATCTTTCCATAGTTACTGCACTGCTCAGAGTCCCTTTAACCATTATACCATCCAGCCACCGCTGACAGGATGGCGAGGGCTGGTTTATGTGCTGATGGGGCCCCTTTGACTCTGAATGGGGCCCCAAGCAACTGCTTTTGTTGCCTGGTTGGTAATCCGGCCCTGATCCCAACAAATACTGCCAAACTGTCTCGTGCCATGACAAGTGGCCACCCCTATGAGATACTCCAGAGTGGCACAGGGAAGTTTATTGTAACAATGTGCAGCTTATTCATTCTGCATGGTTCCCCGTCATTCCCTTAATTATTTGGGATAGGACATGTCTTACTGTAGCATCAAAACTGTGCTGCTCTGAGGAACCTTATGAATGGGGAAGGGCCCATGACACAGACTGCAATAAGGGAAAAAAAGTTGAATTAAGTAGGGGCAACTCGGCTATAAGTCACTCCTTCATTAGCTTAATATTAAGCATTTTTTTTTTAAATTCGCATTTAGGTTTATTTTTCTAGCATATGGGCTGAATGATACTGAAAACAGCATTTTACTCAAAGGCCATATCCGGCATGCACTCGTAACGGCTGCTTCAAACGTGCTGTATTTTATGTGGAAAATTTCTAATTGTTGCTAAAGTTCACCTAAAAAATAGACGAGTATTAAAGGTGCTGTCAGAAAACATGGAAAAAAAACAAAAAACACTGTATAATGGGAAAAAAAAAAAAAAAGGGAGCATAGAGTGAGCATTTATTACCAACGCTCAGGTCTGTTGATACATAAGACAGCTGCAATGGGACCTTCCACACTTACAATAGCTTAAGTTTGCAAAGAGAATCATTTCGAGTTGATGCGCGTTTTATGCAAATGTACGAAGATTGGAATTGCACAAAACAAACTCATCAGAAATTGCATCACCAAATGGCATAAGGAAACAAAGCTATGAACTTAAATTTAACAGAGTATTAGTAACCATTTCTAATGGCTACAAGAGAATTTCTAATGACTACAAGAGAGAGATCTCACCACTGTTTGAAGTCTTCAGAATAAAAGGAGGCACGCGAAAATCTCTCCCTTCCAGAGCATCTGCAACCATCTTCTTCATCAATGTCCACCCACTCTGCTCCAGGTTTTTACACTCCGGAGTCTAAAGAAGGAACAAAAGTAAACCGACAGACAAAAGAACAGAGAAGTAAAATTGGGCAACACCAGCATTTTTTCTATAAGCCACCGTTAAGCATAGGCTGTAAACCTGTGGTATCCATACTCCTGGGACAAAGGGGGAGTGTGAAGTCTTATGATGGGGGCGTTGAACAAAATCTCTAAAAAAAATTGTTACACAAGTTTAAAAACCTGTGTTTCTGGGTTAGCTGACTAACCAATCAGATATCAAAATACAGATGCCCTTCTAATACCTAGTAGACTTTATATTGAAAAAGGAGAAGTTGACCGCAAGTTACCAAGAAAACAAACAAGGAGCGCTCTATAGTGGATTAACCAATTTATTTAAACGACAATAAAAGAATCTCACTTTGAAGATGAAGTGTGTACAAGCATGCCACAAATCATATGTGCAGATCTCCCTCTGTTGGTCTCTCTACCTTCTGCACACTGTGGAAGTACGGATGGGATGGACCGGGGCAAGCAGTAACGGGTGGGTCCTACTGTGAAAGTGCCTGCAGAGTTATTTTGCTTTTCGGGGTGTAGAAGGGAGAGAGGTCGATCTGGACTGAGGGGGATCCTCCTGCACACATCATTTGTGCCACGCTTGTACACAATTTGATATTAAACTGAAGACTTCTATTGCAGTTTACTGGTTACTGTACTGTACTCCTTGCTGGTTTTCTAGATATTCAGCATTCCCACAGTGCTGGGGCTGCACCTATGGATGCATAGTGGACAGTGTTCCTTGGATTAAACCTGCTTTGTCTGAGCACAATACACATTGTAAACTTTGACCACAGCTTACGGCTTATACACACCTACCAACAATCTGTCCAACTATTTTTCAAACTTGTCTGTTGGAAGAGAAGTTGGGCAGGTGTACAGCTGACAACCAGATGACCAACTGATAACGGGTTGTTTGCCAGATCCAACCGGTGGATCAATCTTACCGACAGGCAGGTTGGAATGTGTGTACAAGTCTTTTGAACATTTTTATTGTTTTTGAAGGCCCTCTGAACATCCTGTTTTGAGCGTCCCCTAAAAAGCGATGCAAAAATCTCTAGATAAGAGCAAAATAATAATAGTTGTAAAGAAAACCAAAACCTTTATTTTTAATTGGCTAAAGTGCATTGGAAAGTGCAGTACAATTTCTTGTGCTCTAAGGCAAGGGGCCACGCTTGCCAAAAAAACACAAACATAATGCTTCCCAATGCACAATGGCAGTGCACTGGGAGCAATGTGTGGTTTTCCGCAGAGGGTAAAAAAATAAAGCAGACGTTGTTGCTTTTTAATCACACAATGCGTGTGATTCCCCTTTGTCAACAGTCAGCTGTTCTCAGTTGGCTGCTGGCCAAGGATGTCGTCTCAGCCGCGGGAAAACACTGCTGTTCTTTCCCAGATTTGAAATTCCCCCCTAGAATGGCAAATATCAGGTTCCCTATGCTGTAGGCACATTTGTTAGAATGTTGGGGTGTCCTTCCTTTTGGGTTTCACTGCGTAGCGGTGCATATTTAGCCTCTTGCCTACTGTTTGATTGGTTTATACACCCATTCCTTCGGAAGAGAGTGTTGTTGAAATGGTAATGTGGTATGATAAATAGCCCCCTGGAGAGTGAAGGGGACGATCCATAAAAAAAAAAAAAAAAAAAAAAAAAAAAAAGGAAAAAGAAAATTTAAATATGTTCTGCTCTCCCGTCAGCCTGAGATTTCTGTGAGGGTGGTGAGGAGGATGAAGTCAGAACCTGACACAGCAATGCGTTCCACATTGCTGAGTATGACTGCAGCCAAACTTGGCAGAGCTGATGGTGTCTGGTGCCTCAGAAGCGCCTCACGGCAGAGGAAGATCTGCAGAGCTGGTAGTTTCCATTTATTGAATTAGGCCTTGTTCACATCGCAATCGCCGACGCCAGCGTTTTGCGATTTTGTGTGCGATTATTTTTAGCGCCTCCCAGCGATTTGTTTTTTTTTTTCACTTCCTGGTGCAAGTCAGGAAGTGAACTCTTTGACCCGGAAAATAATACAATGTATTTATTCTTAAAAGCGCTGGGGAAAAATCGCTATACAAAGCGCTTTTTCAAGCGTTTTGCGATTTCCCTATACCTTTCAATGAGGCAAATCGCCCCAAAATGGTACAGGCAGCGCTTTGGTGAGCGGATCGGAATCGAACCGCTCATATTTGAACACTCTCACAGGGAATCATTGATTCACATGAGTTTGTCCATTAACCCCAGTTACCAATGAAACGAAGGAATTACAAGCAGACTACTCCCTAAATTTAAAATGGAGAATACCAAGAAAACCACTCCCTGAATTCTTCCTTGTTCTACCACCCTCCCTCTGCTTTGACAAGTCTTCATCTTATAGCCCCTCTCTCAAGTAGTTCCTCTATAGTAGGATCATCATAGAGAGATTATATTGTGCTATTGCTATGTTACCATGTTGTTCGAACTTGCTCTTAAAAGTACTTTTGTTTTTCTGCCTTTTCCAATTTGTAATGGAAAATGTTTGTAGGCCTCTTATATTAATAGGTATTATTATTATTAACTTACTAGCAGACCCAAGCCCGTTTAAAAAGCGGGCTCTAGATCTGTCCCCCCCCCCCCCCGCCTGTTACTGCGCATGCGCGCGCACCCGGCTCCCTGGCCCCGTCCCTTTTCTGTCTCTGTGAGGCTGGGTCCATGCTGCGCACATGCACAGTAGCAAAAAGCACGGACTCAGCTACACAGGGACCGCTTGACGCAGGGACACGGGGGTTTTGGCGCTGTACAAATAGGTATATACACCTTTTTACTTAAATATAGATCCACTGCTATCTGTTCTAGGACAAGCCTGTTTGTTAAAGGGATACTGTGGAGGGGCTCAAAAAACAAAAATCCGATACTTACCAGGGGCTTCTATCGCCCCTCTGCAGCTGTCATGTCCCACCCCGTCCTACGATCCTCGGTTCCCCAACACCGGTCCCGATGTAATATTCGTCTAACTAGACGAATAGTGCTCGCTTCCACGCGCGTCATTGGGAGCTGCCTGCGCAGTAAGCTCCCGATGACGCGCGCAGCCACGTACGTGCAGCTGCTGCCGGTCCCGGTCAAGATTAGACCGGGACCGGCGGCGGGGAACCGAAGATCGTAGGAGGACAGCGCGGGAAAGGACAGCTGTAGACAGCCGATAGAAGCTCGAGGTAAGTTTGTTTTTTTAATACCCTCCACAGAAACGCTATAAGGGTTGCTTTTTTGCGTGTATTAAATTTACCATGCATTACCAAATTTATAACAGTAGGACAGGTCTCACCTAATATTTGTGTGGCTGGCACAGTGTACTCAGCCGCGGTGAGCTTGTGTCCCTCTTAGCCAGCCGGGTACCGGGCTCTGCGTATCGAGAGGGCGGAAGTGACGTCACTAGTCCCAGTTCTCTTTGCGAGTGTTGCTATGGGAACTAAGATGCTTGCTCTAACTCGCGCTAGAAAGCGTGGTGAGCAGCGTCTAGTTCTCCACAGTGGGCGGGTATTAAGCAAGGAGCACGGGCCGCATAGTGCAGTATAATACAGACAGATAGGGGACTTAGATAGAAATATTTAATAAAAACGACAACGCGTTTCGTGGAGGAACACCCTCCACTTTTTCAAGTCATATGACTTGAAAAAGTGGAGGGAGTTCCTCCACGAAACGAGTTGACCTTTTGGAGCATTTTTTATAACGCTTGCAGGGAGAAAACCGCTTGGCTAATGAAAGTGTATGGGATGGTGCACACCAGAGCGGTTCGTTTTTTTCCACAAACGCAAACTCAGGGGCTGCAGCATTTTTTAGATTTCTGAGGAGTTTCTGCCTCAATGTTAAAGTATAGGAAAGTGGAAAACTGCTTTGAAAAAACACTATATCAGAGCGGTTTTCCAGGCGTTTTTGTTACAGAAGCTGTTCAGTAACAGCTTTACTGTAACAATATTTGAAATCTGCTACACAAAAACGCTCCAAAACTCTGAAATCTGTTTCAAAAACCTCTAGAGTTTTGCAGATCTGCTAGAGGTTTTTGGTGTGCACTGGGCCTGAATGCTCAGTGGGGGATTTTATCAGGACTGATAACAAGCAGGCTGAGCAGTGAAGAATGAAAGAGCAGGGTAGGCGTTTTCTCTATGTTCCCACTGATATATATGGTAAAATACATGAGGGTGATTCGTCTCTGGTTCACTTTTAGCATCACAGTAATTACAAAGTTTACCCTTACAGTGTCAGAATTCTCACTTCAGAACGACATATGTGGGCCTTTGTATCCTCTCACTGATACCATGCTTTTCTCTGAGACCTATTTTTCTCCACCACAACTTAAAGTGGACCTGAACTCTTGTACAGGACAGAAGGAAAACAGAGACATCCACCCTTTAGAGAGTTAGCCTGTCTAATTCCTCCCTTATCTGACTAATCACAACTGTAATATGATCTCTCAGCTGGTTGCCTCGACAAAGCAGCTAATTTGTAAACACGGGATTTTAACTCTATGTCTGCTTCCATGAAAGCAGGAAGTAGACTGCAGATTTATTGCAGGATTTTTATCTGCTGTAACAAATGTTTTTTTTCAAGGTTATTATGCTGTTGTGTATCTTTTTGAGCAGAGAGGAAGTTCAGAGTTCAGGACCCCTTTAATATATCTGCCAAAATCTGCTCTGCTTTTAGGCAGGCATTTAGTTTGATTGGAGAAGTGCCACTCACAGATCACTGGCTGTGTAATGGTGCTGCTGTCAGGAGGGGTGACCTCAACTTTTAGAGGAAATAAAAAGCCTAATGACAGTGAGGGCCCGTTATCACTTGCAAACGCAAAACGCTAGTGAAAAGTGCTAGAGCTTTGCGATGGTGATTTTACACTGATTAACACGGTAAACATCGCTGTACACTCTCGAGATTGAGTGATCACGATTATCGTTTGGCAATCACTGCGAATAGCCGGCGATCGCGGCAGTCGGGTCACTGCCAATTAGTTAACATTGCGTTAGCGCTTTAAAAAGCACTAGCGATCGCTGTCAATTAGCGGTAAACGCCTGCTAAACGGCCGAGTGAGAACGGGCCCTAAGGGTTTTATTTTGGTTTTGAATATTGTTGGGGGTTATTGTATATTTGGAGAGCTTTATTTCTCTATCCCTGCTGGAAGGATTTTCACTCCTTTACTCCGGGATCTCCATGGAGATTTGTGGCTTCTAAAGTAGGATTTACTCAGTCACTGTGACTGCAATTGCCATAGGACCTTGGTATTACTCCATCTTGTGCTGGGATAGCTGTAAAGGTGGCCACTGATAGATTTCTGCCAGATGCTGTCCGGTTCAATCTGACAGGAATCTGATGTGTGCCACATACTAGGAACAGATTTCCAATAGATTTCAGAATGAAATCTATTGGAAATCTATTTAAAATCGATCTAAAGGCATTACTGCACCATTAAATCCAATGCAACTCTATGGGCCATCGATCTGCTGCCTGCAGCAAATCGACCTAGATTTTCCATCCTGTCAGAAAGCTCAAATCGATCTAAATCGGCCGCAAATCGATCGATAGATTAGATAGAATCAATTTTCGCTGAAATCGAACAGTGTATGTGCCCAGGGCCGTCTCACCCATTAGGCAAGAATAAATTTTCGCCTGAGGCGCCGGGAGTGGAAAAGGCGCCACGCGGGGGACCGCTCACCGTGGCCACTACTGCAGTGTGTTTTTTTTCATTAAATGTCATGCTCGCGGTGGCGGCCACGCCTCTGCTGCCTTCTGGACCGCCCCCTCTCCTCTCTTACAGAGCGAGCAGCCGCACGAGTACTTTGTTTACTTCGTGCGGCGCCGCCTCTAACTCCGCCCCCCGCCGTCAATCATGTACGTGCAGCCAGCGTGTGACGCACCAGGCATTCGGGTGCCACGCCGGCTGCAGACAGGAGTCTGTGTCCGCTTGATGTGTCCCCCTCAGATGCATAGGGAGGTGGGGGCAGGGTGGTCGCAGCCAAAGCCCAGTGACGGCGAGGAGGAGGCATGGACTTCAAAGGAAGTTGCTGCCGGCGGGGTCGGGTCGGGGAAGTGACTCTGGACGTCTGGTCCCGCCTCCTCCTTCATCCTCCAATGCAGCATCCAATCTCCCTCCACCGCCTCCTCCCTCTTCCAATGCGGCATCCGCATTCACTCATCTTTCTCCCTCCGATTCGCCCTGAAGTTGGACTGCGTGGCTGGCCGCCCCTGATCCCAGCGTGAGGACCTGGAAGCTAATCACTGCAGGAGATCCCCAGCTGCTAGCTAGTAAGCCACATCACCCTCCTCTCCCCCCACTGTCACCCTCCGCCCCTCCCCCCACTGTCATCCTCCTCCCCTCCCCCCACTGTCATCCTCCTCCCCTCCCCCCACTGTGACCCTCCTCTCCTCCCCCCACTGTCACCCTACTCTCCTCTGCACTGACACTCTTCTCTCCCCCCCACCACTGTCACCCTCCTCTCCTCCGCACTGTCACTCTTCTATCCCCCCACCCCCACTGTCACCCTCCTCTCCTCCCCGCACTGTCACCCTCCCCTCCTCCCCGCACTGTCACCCTCCTCTCCCCCCCACCACTGTCACCCTCCTCTCCTCCGCACTGTCACTCTTCTATCCCCCCCCACCCCCACTGTCACCCTCCTCTCCTCCCCGCACTGTCACCCTCCCCTCCTCCCCGCACTGTCACCCTCCTCTCCCCCCACCACTGTCACCCTCCTCTCCTCTGCACTGTAACTCCTATCCCCCACCCCCACTGTCACCCTCCTCCCCGCACTGTCACCCTCCTCTCCCCACCCACTGTCACCCTCCTTCTCTTCACTGTCACCTTTCCCTCCACCCAGTTTCACCTCCTCTTTCACTCTACTTTTCCTTCCAACTGTCACCCTCCTCTCCATCCAGTTTCACCTCCACTGTCACCCTCCTTCTCCCTACTGTCACCTTCTTCTCCACCACACTGTCACCATCCTCCTCCTCACTGTCACTCTCCTCCCCACACAGTTTCACCTCCACTGTCACCCTCCTCTAACCCACTATCACCTTCCTCCTCACCCAGTGTTACCCTCCCATCCCACTAAGCAGTTCCATCCCACCCCACCAGCACCCAATGGGAGGGGGAACATTTAATGCATTTATGTCCTGAGGTTTGCTGCATTTAATATATTTGTGGGGTAACGTGTTTTTCACAGGAGTAAGATGTACCATTTGCTGTATTTAATGTTTACTGCATTTTATTGTGTGTGGGGTAATGTTTATTGCATTCCTGTTTGCTGCATTTCAAGCGTTGGCGGTAGCGTTTTTTGCATTTCAAGTGTCGGCGGTAATGGGGGTTGCATTTCAAGTGTCGGAAAGATCGTTGGCTGCGTTACAAGTGTCGGAGGTAGTGGTGGCTGCATTACAAGTGTCGGAGGTAGTGGTGGCTGCATTACAAGTGTCGGAGGTAGTGGTGGCTGCATTACAAGTGTCGGAGGTAGTGGTGGCTGCATTTCAAATGTCAGAGGTTGTGAGTTGGTTTGAGCTGTCACTAGGTGTAGGTGGACAAACTGTAAGTTTTGAGGCTAAGTTTGAATGACGCAGCTGCTGCAGCACCACTGATGATGATATCAGCAGCAAGCAATCATGCTGTCTGCGGTGATGCTGCAGCATTGCTGCTGCTGAATCTTAGCCTCAGTCAGAAAGAGACGACACACTACAACATTTTTTTACTTACCCGGGGCTTCCTCCTGCCCCATAGCATGGATGCGTCCCTGGCAGTCATCCCGTTGCCCTCTGTTTGTCCGCAATCATCCCTGGTAACTGGCTCAGTTGGGACCAGTCTGAGTCAGCCAGGGCCTTCTGGTCATGCAGGATACCTTTAAGGATATAGCGTTTGTTTGTGTGTGGTGGGGGGCACAGAGGGGAGGGGACTAAGGGCTGGCGCTACAGTATGTGGTGGGGGGGGGGGGTGCCCACAGGTTTTCTTGCCTGGAGTGACAAAATGGCTAGAAACGCCCCTGTATGTGCCCCTTAATCAATGCACTCTTCAAGGCATGTTCACCACTCTTCCCTTACACTTAACACCTATTGTAACAAAACAACACACAGAACATTTATATTGCGCTTTTCTCCTGGCAGACTCAAAGCGCCAGAGCAGCAGACACTAGGGACGCACTCAGTAGGCAGTAGCAGTGTTCGGGAATCTTGCCCAAGGTCTCCTTACTGAATAGGTGCCGAGCAGAGATTCAAACCCATGTCTCCTGTGTCAGAGGCAGAGGCCTTAACCAGTAGTACACTATCCAGCCAGTAACAGGAGGCACACCACTGGCTTAAGCTTGCGTTCAGTTTAATGCATGTCTGCATACACAAGTTTGTCACCTCACCTGCTGTTTAGTTGTCCGTGCCCTTTGGAAAAGTCTCAGCGAATTGCGAACCTTTTCCTTTCTCTCCAGGTGAGCAGGAGATGTTGGGATCTGACCTGCCTGCATCCTACAGAGGAAGTAGAAAAAACACTGATCATTGACACGATCACAAACAACTTCAGTCAGTCAGTGACATTAAAAATACCCAGAAAGCACTGCAGCAGTTTAGTGTTCTCTAATCGATTATACTCAGAAATCTACAAAAGTTGCTTATCATCTGTGAAGGACTATGTGCAGATAAAAGTTTATTACTAGCTTTCAGAGACCCGACACATAGGAAACCGCATTTCGGGACCTGCCCCTGAGCCACTTTCAGGTTCATATTCTGCCAATACAGCAGAGGAATGGAGCACTCCAAGCTTCATTCCTCTGCTGTATTGGCACCATATTGACCTGAAGAACCGGCTCAAGGCTGAAAAATGCATTGTCCTATATGCTTGAATACCCACAACTGAAATCAGTGAAGAGTTGAACTTCATGAAGGTAGGCCTATACTTGTCTTTATTTGTAGATGGACTTTTAGTTATTTTATAGATTTTGTGTGCCTCCAGTATCCTTTCATTCCAGTTTTGGTTTCCCCTGTCAGGGGGTCCAATGTTTTGATTTACGGCATCAGAATATATGTTTGGAGCAGTGACCACCTATCACTCACAAAGCCATGTCAGATGGTAATTCCCAACATGCTAGTTACAGCAACCCAAACTTGAGTATACAATTTATGGAATTTAAATCTTCTGCCAACTGACTATACTAAACTAATCACAGAGGAACAACCAACAGTTGACAAAATAAATATTTCTGGATTTACTCTACAAGGAACACTGTTTTCTCTGGTTTACAGCAGTCCAAAACTGCCAGATTCATCACGTTTCTCACAAGGACTTCTGAGAGAAAGGGCAGCTTCCTGTCACCACTCTATATTGTCCAAGCAACCAAGAGGGGGTCGGTGCCACGACTTGGAAGCACACTAGTGTATATCCATGCAGAGATAAGTTGCATAGCTAAATAACTACCTAAGATCAACGCCAGCATGAAAGTTTAGATACCTAGGAAGAATAAAGTTGGCAGATTGTGATGTCATGTTTATGGGTACAACAGATTATGTGAGCTGTCTACTCTTAAGGTGGCCACACACTATACAATTTTTCAAATATCTATTCAATTCAAGACTTTAAATAAATTTTTCTGATAGATTGTAACATTTCAAAAACCTGACCAATGTACCACACACACACACACACACAAATTGGTTGGGTCTGTACATTAAGTGATTGACAATCTGACACACACACCATACAATTTTGATTACGAAAAATAATCAGAAAAATCCAAAACGCACGATCTTTTATTGAATAAAAACTGGAAATTTGATCAGATTTCTCGAACTAATGAAAAAAAAAAAAAACACCTTTCAATTTTTCGGGACAACCAGAGTTTTCGAATTGGTGTAAAATTGGATCTTTTAATTGTACGGTGTGTGGTCACCTTTAGGAAAGCGAGAAGGATAGATCTGGCAGGTTAGAGACTGTTCTGTTTGATGCTGGCCGCCCTTCACCCTTAAAAGGACCTCTGTTGCGAAAATCTTAAAATGTAAAATATATGTAAACATATACAATTAAGAAGTACATTTGTTCCAGGGTAAAAGGAGCCATAAATTACTTTTCCCCTATGTTGCTGTCACTTTCAGTAGGTAGTAGAAATCTGACAGAACTAACAGGTTTTGGACTAGCCCATCTCCTCATGGGAGGTTCACAGGGATTTCTTTATTTTCAAAATGCACTTAGTTAATGGCAGTTGCCTCCGTCCAACTCCCCAAAAAAGTGTATGGTGAGCACAGAGGCTGGCCGGCATCTTTGTATAAATCTTTTACAAGGAGTATCTTTATAAAGAATGAAGGCCATGCTGAGAATCCCCTATGGAGAGATGGACTAGCCCAAAACCTGTCAGTAATGTCAGATTTCTAATGCTTACTGTAAATGCCAGCAACACAGGAGGGAAGTCATTTATGGCTCATTTTACTCAGGAAGAAATGTACTTCTTATATGTATGCGTTTTAAATTTTAAGATTTTCGTGACAGTTCATCTTTAAAGATAAGTAGCGCTTGGGGCGTCTGTTGCCAGCTCATAGCTTACAAGCTTTAACCTCTCTAGAGATGAAACATACATGTTTGGCTGAGTTGAGCAATCCTTTTCATGAGGAAGTGTAAAAAAAAAAAAAAAAAAAAAAAACGGCCCTTGCGGCGGGTTTGACTAGATCTGCGCCTTTAAATATCTATGGTAGCCATTAGTCTCTTTCAGTAAGGTAGGGTGGATAGTATAGGATAGGAGTGACAGGAAAGTAGGTAGTGCGGGGTAGTGATGGTCAAGTAGATGCAAATAACTGAGTTGATGCAAATTTATGCAGCTTGAAAATGAATAGTTTTGAATCAACTTGAAGTGATTTGCATCTACTTGGCCATCACTAGTGTGGGGTAGGAAGGGTCTCTTACCATACAGCGTGGACTTCCTATTCAAGATACCACAACAATATTTTGCATTTCAAAAAAAAAAAAAAAAGGTTCAAATCTTTATGTACACAAAAAAAAATTCTCAAAAAAGTCAATGATAACAAATTCTGTCTTGAGATAGAAAAAAAATACTTTTTTCTATTTTTCTAGACAAAAAGTATTTTTCTATCTCAAGCCACTCTGTCATTGATATCATTGACCATGTGAAGGCACAACTGTATGAGTTGTATAAAGATTAAATGAATTGACTACTTTTCTATGCATATTTTTTTGTGCAAAGAAAGTCCTTGCTATATGATAAGGTATTCTGTGAGGGCTGAATGGATGGCCCTGTGAAGGACAGAGTGAATATATAATTATATTATAATATATATATATATATATATATATATATATATATATATATATATATATATACATACACACACACACACACATACATACATACATACATATCAGGGTAAGAAGGGTCGCCTTGCCGTTATACCAGCTTCCTCTAGGTTTGTTTGCCTCCTCTCTATGGTGCTGGCTTAAGTTATATCTAAAGTGAGAGGGATATGGAGGCTGCCATATTAGTTTCATTTTAAATGATATCAGTTGCCTGGCAGCCCTGCTGATCTTTTATAAGTACCTCACCTGAAGCAAGCATTTGGCAAATCCAGTCAAACATTTGATTTGCATACTTCAAGGTCTATGGCTATAAGTATTAGAGGTAGAGGTATGGCTATAAGTGGCTGGATGGTGTAATGGTTAAGGGCTTTGCCTCTGGCACGAGACCTGGGTTCAAATCTCGGCTCTGCCTGTTCAGTAAGCCTGCACCTATTCAGTAGGAGACCTTAGGCAAGTCTCCTTAACACTGCTACTGCCTATACAGTGCGTCCTAGTGGCTCTGGCGCTTTGACTCCGCCAGGAGAAAAGCGCGATATAAATGTTCTGTGTTTGTTTGTAAAGGTATGGCTATAAGGATTAGAGGTATAGGTACGGCTATAAGTATTAGAGGTAAAGGTACGGCTAGAAGTATTAGAGGTAAAGGTACGGCTATAAGTATTAGAGGTAAAGGTACGGCTATAAGTATTAGAGGTAAAGGTACGGCTATAAGTATTAGAGGTAAAGGTACGGCTATAAGTATTAGAGGTAGAGGATCAGTAGAACAGTCAATATGCATTAAAAATAAAATTTGGCAGCTTCCATATCCCTCCCACTTCAGGTGTCCTTTAAGAGTAGCAAGCCCTAGCCCAGTGAGAGGGGACTGCCGTTGGGGGGGGGGCATTTCAATCATTGTTATGCCATTGTAGTTGAGATTTAAGACAGACATCCTCTGGCCTCACTTCTTCGTGCGTTTGCTGTTCCGTCTCTTAGCTCTGCCTTTTTGCCCACGAGAGGAGGATTCCGGGGTGGGCGGAGCAGCAGAAGATTCCACCTGGCCTTCTAACAGGTCTTCAGGGGTCAGACAGAAGTCTGAAAACACCTCTCCACCTCCAGCATCATCTGAAGAGAAAACAAGTCAAAAGAAGTCTATGACGAGACATTTCATGACTGGAGGTCAGACTAAGCATAGTCCAAGGTTTCAGCTACCAACCTAGCAATGGTGAATCAGATCCAATGGGTTCCCGCCGTTCTTCACTAAACACTGTGCCATCTACAGTTTCATGCAGTGATCTCCTAAAAAAACAAACAAAAAAATACGTGCTCAGTAGTTATTGGAGCTTTATCCTAAAGAAGTAAGCTTGTGGGAATTTGCAGAATGTCTGTACCGTTTCTTGGGCGTACAAAATTCTCCACAACCAGAGTCTTCTGATGCTTTACGCTTAGTCTTGCTCCTTAGTGGCAATTCCAGTTCATCTAACAGATACAATACTGTTCAGCTGCTGTGTTTTTAATACCAAGACGTTGTGAACATTGCGAATCCTACCTTCTCTTACCTGATAATTTGTCTGTAACAAAGTTTGAAGGACCGAGGCCAGACTTCAGTTTGTTGAAGGCACCATTGACGATTCCTAGGAGTATAAGGTAACTACACTTAAAATTCATATCCTCACCATCATTACACAAGCTATTCTATGACCAAACATTGCTTAGGCTTCATTACATACACAAAATGGCAAATGTGCATTTTTGAAAGGAAAAAAAACAAAGAACAAAAACAGACTTACCAGTAACTATCTTTCCTGCCAGCATATGGGACACCATAGGAGAGTGGTGCTCTGCCTCATTATAAAAAAGGTCCCTCCTTCCTCCTCAGTTCATATAAAAAGGTAACCAAAGCATGAAACCAAGACAAGATGGCCACCAGTACATGTGAAATGGTGACCTGACACAAATCCTCTATATAAAAGAACAAAAACAAAAAAAAAATCTCCAGAAAAAAGTGTGCAAGATAGGGAAGGGTTATGGGGGTGTCCCATATTCTAGCAAGAAACACACAAACACAGACGTTACCAGTACGTCTAACTGGTGCTTTTCTTCAGCCATCATATGTGACACCATAGGAGAGACCAGCAACTTATGCTCACCTAGGGAGGGACCAGAGCCTGAAGCACTTTTTCTTGCGAAACCATAAGTCGTGCTGTGACAGGACATGCACCCTGTAGTGTTTCACAAACGTAGATGGACTTGTCCTTGTCGCTGCCTGGCAGATCTGCTGCACAGTGGCCCCGGCCATTTAAGGCTAAGGCGTAGCTCAGGAGAATGTAGAATGGGCTCTAACCTGAACAGGGGGTGTAACCTTTTTAACTTTGTATGCTAACGATATAGCCTGACAAATCCATCTGGCTATTCTACGTTTTGAAGCTTTCTCCCCCTTGTTCTTCCCAGAAAACAGTACAAACAACTGACTTGTTATCCTGAACTCTCTAGTTCTGTCAAGATAAGCGAGTGTTGCTCTTCTGACATCTAAATAGTAAAACTCTTCTTTCTTCGTATTAGCGCAGAATGAAGGAAGGATGATATTTTGAGACCTGTGGAAATTAGACACCACTTTTGGAAGATAGTTCGGAACCAACCTAAAAACAATTCTGTTAGGAAAAGTTGAAAGGAAAGGGTTTTTGACAGAGCTTGAAGATCAATCTCTTAGCTGACATAACCACAACTAGCTTAAAAGTTAATTGTTTCATTTCT
The DNA here is from genome assembly GCF_040937935.1 of Hyperolius riggenbachi. Taxonomy (NCBI): domain Eukaryota; kingdom Metazoa; phylum Chordata; class Amphibia; order Anura; family Hyperoliidae; genus Hyperolius; species Hyperolius riggenbachi. Next base: position 65,568,291 of record NC_090653.1, read on the forward strand.
TGTCTGCAATCGGTTCAAAATGTTCTCTCAATAATGTATCAAATACCAACGAGAAGTCCCACTGAGAGAATATTTTCTGTTTAAGTGGTGTAATCAACTAACCACCTTAAGGAAATACTTCATTAAATCCTCCTTTGCTAAAGGTCTCTCTAGTAATATCAAGAGGGTTGAACACTGTACCTTAAAGAGAATCTGTATTGTTAAAATCGCACAAAAGTAAACATACCAGTGCGTTAGGGGACATCTCCTATTACCCTCTGACACAATTTCGCCGCTCCTCGTCGCATTAAAAGTGGTTAAAAACAGTTTTAAAAAGTTTGTTTATAAACAAGCAAAATGGCCACCAAAACAGGAAGTAGGTTGATGTACAGTATGTCCACACATAGAAAATACATCCATACACAAGCAGGCTGTATACACCCTTCCTTTTCAATCTCAAGAGATCATTTGTGTGTTTCTTTCCCCCTGTTCTCATGCACTGAAGTTTCAGGCTGCTTGTTTCTTCCTGCAAACAGCTTTGCCCTTCTCTGTAATTCTTCAGTATGTGAAAGCCCAGCCAGCTCAGAGGACGATTTATCCAGCTTGTAAAAGATAAGTGTGATGATCCGCTCAGCTGGCTGCACAGGCAGACAGCTGTTTGTCCATTCCTCTAGTCTGTGGGCTGCAGGTCTCTGGAACAGAGACCTGTCTTTCCATTGCAAGTTTCTGGTCTGTTCTCTTGCTGGGGAATTTGCATACATTCGTTATGCAAATCCCCTACCTGCCTTCTTTGATGACTGGCACTATAAGAGCTTTATGTTTCCCAGAAGGCTTTGCTGCTCATTTCCTTTCCATGGTCTGTTCCTGATGGACACTGCTGGAGTGTCAGCCATTGCTATCTAGTATAGTTAATTCCTGGGGGTTGCTTTAGGCTCCCCTTCTAGCCCAGTCAGGTTGTATTATCTGTATTGCCTGTTCTGTCTTGTCCTGTCTTGTCTTGTTCTGTCTTGTCTTGCCTGTTGCCATTGTCCTGTCCCAAAGGTGGTTGACAGGAAATGGTTCTGATCTCTGTTCTTGGAGTATAGCTGGTGCAGCGGTTGCTACCAGCTATCTCTTCTGTTCTGTCTTCTGGGATCGCGCTAGCTACTTTTTGCTAGCGCTGGGGATCCTTCTGTTCTGCTACTCTGTACCTGGATCGCGCTAGCCACTTTTCACTAGTGCTGTGGATCCTATCTCTCGCTTGTCCCTGTTTTCGTGTGTCTGTCTTGTCTGCTACGCTTGCTGGAGGCTCGGTGAGGTAACCGTTAAGCAAGCGCTCGTGTCCTCTGTTTCATGTTTGTCTGTTAATGGTTAGTTAGGCGTGCTTGTCTCTATTGTGCTTAACACGTGGAGACCGCGCATAACCGCGTGCACTGTTGCGAATGAGTGCGGTGTTCGCGGTTAGCTAGCGTTTGTTATTTTCCGTATCTCCTTATTGTATTATTTGCTGTGCCTTTGCTACCCTCGTATTCTATTCTGATCTGCCTTGTGTCACGTCTGGCGATCGCACCTCTCGCGATCGCGTTCCTATTTCATATCTGCTGTTGTGTGTGCGCTGTCGCGGGGTGGCGACTGGATTGGCGCACACACATAAAACCTGTCCCTTTGCTCAATCTCATTCGCAATCGCCTCACTTGCGATTGCGTTCTGCGCTTCGTACAATTCCTGTCTGGCACTTGTGGAGGTACAGAGGATTGGTTCCTCTGCACTTCCCAGCGCCATCTGCCGACAGGAATTTCCCTCTACAGGTGCGTAGCACCTTTTGCTGGGTGCCTGCAAATATACGCTTGTGGAGGATTTCCGCCGTGTCAGCGCACGCGTTGTGCGCTGATCACGGAGAAAGTTCCACAATCGTTACAATAAGAGAGAAGAGAGAAGCTGCTCTAATCCTAAATAACACACAGGCAGTGTGCATAGAGGGGCCTGGAAGGGGGAGTTCATAGCAGAACCACAACACTGAAGAACTTGGCAGCCTTCCAGACACAGGCCGACAAGTCTGACAGGGGAAAGATACATTGATTTATTACAGAGACAGTGATAGTATAAAGTGCTGCAGTAAGCCAGAACACATTAGAATAGCTTTTTGAACTTGTAGGATGATAAAAAACAGGATGCAATTTTTGTTACGGAGTCTCTTTAAGATTACGGTACTTCGCAAAAGAGGTTTCTCTAGCTTGTCTTGGAGAAGCTCCAAAAGTTTCAATGGTCTAGTATGCAAACTACACCACGAACTGTAAACCTTTGTATAGATTTTCTGCATGACTGGCTTACAACCAGCTATGCAAGTATTAATGACCCTTCCCTTTCAAACTAGTTTGAGTAACCCCGGATTTGGATGAACATGAGCCCTGCAAAAGTAGATCCGGTCTCTTGAGAAAAACAAAGGGAGGGCTGCTCCGCAAATGTAGAACAACTGCGAACCACGGCCCCTCGTGCCACATGAGAACTGTAATCGGAAGTTTGGGGGGGGGGGGGGGGGCGGGGGGAGTTGAAAGGCATAAGCTAGGTTGAAACTACAAGGGAGGCTAAGAACATCCATCCCCAATGAAGTGGAAGTCTGGTGAAGGGAGTGAAGTCTACTCGATGTCCCAGAAAGGTCGTTGCCCAAGCTGGAGACAGTGCTGACTTTGGATGAATCGCCAACCAACCCACCTGCATCAGTAACTTTAAGGCAAGATCCCTGTGAACCTGAACTAATTCCTCTGTCGGTACATAAATTAGCAGGTCATCTAAGTATGGAAAGATTGCAACTTCCTGCAATCTTAGTGACCATCACCTCCACTGAGACCTTTGCATACGATATTGAGTCCTATGGGAGAAAAGTGCTTTACAAATGTTATTGTATTATTGTATTGATATTCTGTTGATATGAAGTGCTATTGCAATGCCGAAAGGCAGGGCCCAGAACTGGTAATGTTGGGTTATGTTGTTGCACAATTTCACTGCAAATCTTAGGAATTTCTGATGTTCCTGAACTATCCAAATACGCAGCTATGCATCCTTGTTCCTTTCCTTGAAGAAGAGACTGAATTGAGTAAATGCTCTTCTTTATGAACTTCATGTATTTCAGACATTGCTTGAGCGACTTTAAAGTGAATCTCCAGACTAAAAATCTACTCAGCAGCACTGAAAAGGCTTGGTGTTTAACAGTTTCACGGTATCAGAACTTTGTTTTTCTTACCCAAGCCTCATTTTTAGCAGCACAGAAGCTAAGCTTCGCCCCATCAAAGAAATCTGCCCGGGCATTTTTCCCCTGATGCTGTGCAAAGCATGATGGAATTTCTGATGATGTTCTCGCTCTGCTGTTTTGGTGCAAATTTGTTTTTTGGGTTTTAATTTGAGATTTGAAGCCTAGCGCACGGAGCTGGGAGGCGTGATCAGGACACAGGACAGTTGGAACTGTGTCTCATGCTCCCTGTCACCTCCATTTAACCAAAAAGATGGCTGCCCCCATGAAATCATAAACATTTGCCTGTTCTTTTAAAACAGGGGGGGGGGGGGAGGGTAAGAGATTACTGTATATTACCAATCTATTTTAATTAACATAACTAATGTAACTTAATGACAGTATGTTTGTTTAGGCTGAAGTTCCTCTAAGTTCAAAATAAAATCTCCTGTTATCTTTATGACTAGAAAAACGTGTGAATAGTATCCTTGAAATTTCAGGAAATAGCCCTCTTTCACAATACTCAATACAAAAGTATTGGGATTGAACTTCTCCTCCCATTCTGACGCAAATGACGACCCCAACCCCCCCCCCCCCCCCACTACTGATAAGGCTTAATTCACTTCCTTTGGGGTGGTCTATTTTAATCCAAAACAAACTCATCTACCTCTCAGAAATGGCCACTTCCTTTGAGAGGTTTGGACTATGGTTTACGGTTTACAAAGTTCTTCCTCACCACTAAACCGCTTTTAACTGATTAGGAAACGGTTTCCCTTTCTCTGCTGAGCAGGAGAACACATTCTCTAGCTCAGACCGAATCAGTAACTTCCCTTCAAAGGGGATGGAGCAGAGCCTCGCCTTGGAGGTTAGATCCCGCTCCCTGGTTTTAAACCAGATGTCTCTCCTATCTCAATTAAACCCATAGCTTGGTGCAGTTATGCGTAAAAGCTCTACGCCTGCATCTGCCAAGAAAGCCACCGATGTCAATATCACTGCCAGAAAGTTTGCATACGTTGTTAATGGCGATCCCACTTCTAAGTGCTCAACTAAATTGGATCCATTTTTACTTATAGCCGTAAAATGGTGTGGCACAGAATACAATTAAAAACCGGTCTCTCAACTCCATTTTCACTATATAATAGCCTACCTGCCTTATGCTGGGTACACACTACGAGATTTTCTGGCCGATTTACTGTCAGATCAATTTCCAACAGGTCAGATTTGCTTTCCGATAGATTTCCAAGCATTTTCCGATCGATTTCCGTTCACTTTAATAGGACGTCGATCGGAAAATGCTTGGAAATCTATCGGAAAGCAAATCGAACATGTTGGAAATAATCGATGCGAAAATCTCATAGTGTGTACTCATCATAAGACCCATAGTAATGGAATCTGTGTAAAAATCTCAATTCCCACGGTTATATTTAGCAAGTTTTTGAAGTTTCAATCTTGCATAATATTGTAATATCTGGTTCAGTCTAAACACCACACTACTGTTTTCCTGAATGTCCAACTTTCTAGGAGTTTATGTTGCACACACAAGTTCTGCTATAAATGAGAGGGCCATCTTAACGAGACACCGAAGCGAAAAAAAAATTATGATATGATTTGTATGTGTAGTACAGCTAAGAAAACAAACATTAAGATCAGATATGACGATGTACAGAGGCGCCAATAGGATAAAAGATAATTAAAAAGTCTAAAATATTCGGGTGGCGGTGGTGGACCAGCCACTCAAAAATGGACTTGATGCGTCAGTCAAGAAACATAAAATTTATTCACATACTCCAAATGGACAAAATCGCAACGCGTTTCACGGGCAAACACCCCGCTTCATCAGGCATTCAATAGTAGGAGTACAACACTGAAAGATGACAGAGACAAAAGGCGTATCAGAGTTCTGCACAAGTATTTGTTGTAGAAAATATAATGATATAATATAGCATATATGGTGTATGGCAGCCTTCCTCAGACTATAAAATAAACCGTTGGGCATACAATATGGTGACAGTTGCAGATCACATAATAGTGGCCAGTGACTTTTAAGACTATATATATAAAAAAAACATGCCAAGAAGTGGAAAGTAGGTAGCTTGGGGTGTATCAATATATTGAGCAGTTCTCTGTATAGTGAAAAATGTAGTTTTTGAGAGAGTGAGGGGTGCTGGGGGAAATGAGAGGTACGAGGGCTGATAATAGGCAGGGATGCAGGGGACTCTGGGGGAGAAGGGGGATTGCGTGAGGAGAAGGTATTAGGTGAGGGGAAATAAGCGGAGTAAATGTAAAAACAAATATACCTTCATGCTAGAGAAAATAGAAAAAACCCTTATTTACCTTGAACAGGTCCAGTATACGCTTGGCACCTCTGTGCCTTAGTGTCAGCGTAGGACCTTTAAATAGAAATGTATGGAGCGAGGACCTGCGGGAGGGGGGTGTGGGAATGCGGAGGGTACTGGTCAATGAAAATCCGTGTCTAGGGGACGGTGGCCAATGAGGGTAGGTGTGGGGCGGGGTTTTGCTATTTGTATAAACGGGTGGGGGATTAGGCGGCAAGGGTAGGGGCGGAGTATCACGCACGCTGCGTCATGTGTGAGGCAGGCGCCCGTACTGATTGTGGAGGTGTACAGGCGTATGTAAGGACGCATGCGCAGACACCATATGCGTGTCACTGATTAGGGTGGGACGCACCGCGGGTGTACTGCGCATGCGCCCGCACATGTGATGCAGTGCACGCCATGTTTAGTAGGGGAAGAGAATCCTCCAGCATTAGTATTGCTGGTGACAACAAAGGGAAACATATACTTGTAACATAGAATAGATAATATACATAAAAAGAATATAAATGTTGGTTAGTAGACAGCATTAGAATAAAAACATGTGTAAAAGCAGGAAAAACATAGATAGCAAGGTAAAACAGTGGGCTGATGCCCTCTGGTGGTATATATGTATATTGCACGTCTTTCACATTGATCAGACTAATGTAATGCATTGTGTGATGAGATTGTATACTGTTGTCTAGGAGATACAAAAAATCCAACCTAGAGACAGTATATGACACAGACTCATAAAACAAATCAGAATCATAAACGGAATTAACATTCGCTTTAAAAATCAATACCACTGTTAAAAAATAGAGTTAAAAGACAATATTAATAAATGTTCTATTGTACACAGTGGGAATTGCACTAGCAAGAGGAGTAATGCCCGTTAGGAAGAGCAGTAAAAGAGAGGACTATATTAAAAGAGAGCGGTCGCTATGATATGGAGTGGTTAATACGTTTTTTCCAATATTTCATTAAGGCCATCCGGGACCAGAGTTTTAAGGATTTGAATCCAGTACATCTCGCGTTTTTTTAGAGAGTCAAAAGAGTCTGGACCATTGTGCGGGGTGGATTCAATGAATGTGATCCGAAACAGTGCAGGATTGCTGTTGTGATGAGTGAAGAAGTGGCGCGAAATGCTGTGTAGGGGAAATTTATTGAGGATGTTTCTTTTATGTTGCCCCACCCTACTTCTAGCAGGTTGGGTCGTTCTGCCCACATACTGCAGTTGGCAGGGGCATGAGATAACGTAAATGATGTATTTGGATTCGCAGTTGATGAAATTCTTTATTTGATATTCTATGTTGGTAACAACAGATGAAAATGTGGAGGATTTGTTTACAAACTGACAAGCTAAGCATCTTTTATGATTGCATGGGGCGCTACCAGGTGTGTGAGTGATGGGGAAGTGTGTATTCTTACTCTGTCTCTGGCGCAGTCTGCTGGGGGCCAGGATACTGCGGAGGTTGGGGGCCCGTCTGTATGTAATTGCTGGTGTAGTGGGTATAATGGATCGTAAGTGTGGATCCTGAAGGAGGATCTCCCATCTGTTGGTAAGGATGTTGCGGATGGACTGGTGTTGTTGACTGTATTGTGTAATGAAGCGTGGTGTGTCCAGAAAAAGGTTGTCTGGTGGTGGTAATGAAGGCCCTTGAGTTTTGGCTTTGAACTGTGCATCCTTCAGAAGTTTTCTCGGGTACTTTCGGTCTGTGAATTTTGTAGTGAGGACATTGGATTGGCTGTTGTATTGTTGGATGTCTGTGCAATTACGATAGATTCTCTTATACTGGCTGTAAGGAGTATTTCTGGTCCAGGGGCGGTGATGAAAACTGTGATAGTGGATATAATTGTTAGCGTCAACGGGTTTGAAAAATGTTTTTGTTTTTATCTGGTGTGATTCAGCGTATAGAACCAGATCTAGAAATTCGATTGATATTGGGTCGTGGTGGGAAGTGAATTGTAAGCCTGCGGGGTTGTTGTTAAGATAATTCAAGAAAGACGGGATGAGATCGGGAGTGCCTTTCCAGATGAAAATTAAATCGTCTATGTACCTTTTATAAAAGATGATGTTGTGTGAAAATGGGTTGTCTTGGTGTATTTTGATCTTTTCGAGGAGTCCCATGGTTAGGTTAGCATAAGAGGGTGAGAACGAACTTCCCATGGAAACTCCGCTGACTTGATGGTAGGTAATGTCTTGGAAGGTGAAGAAATTATTGTTGAGGATGAACTCTGTACAGTGTATTAGGAAGGATTGTTGTGTTGGTGGCATGGATGTATCGGATTTTAAGTAGTATTGCAGGGCCGTGAGACCAAAGGTATGTGGAATGTTGGTGTACAGGGATGTGACGTCACAAGTTAGCCAGATGTAGTCTTTGTGCCAGGGTATGGATTGTATAAACTGTGTCAGATGTTGAGAGTCTTTGAGGAAGGAAGGGAGGGAGGGACTGGACGTGGGGCTGCAGGTGTGTGTCTACAAATCGCGATAAGTTGCTGGTGACTGAGTCTATTCCAGAAATAATGGGTCTGCCGGGGGGTTTTTGGATGTCCTTATGGATTTTGGGTAAATAGTAAAAGAAGGGAGTTTTGGGGTGTGGATTGATGATAAAATTTCTCTCGTTTTTGGTGATGATATTGTTGAGTAGTGCTTCATTAATGAAAGTTTTGAGACTTTTGTTAATCTCTGGGGTAGGGTCCGAGTTTAGTATTGCATAGTGTTTGGGATTGTTTAATAGTCGATGGGATTCTTCCAGATAATCTGACCTATTTAGGATGACAATCCCCCCCCCTTTATCAGCTGGTTTAATAACAATGTCGGAGTTGTTACGAAGGGTTTTTAGGGCTGTGGTTTCAGGTAGAGAGAGATTGGAGGTGGGTAAGGAATCCGGGATATTCAAATCTTGTAGGTCCTTAAGGACCAGAGAGTAGAATGTGTCAATAAAGTTACCTTTAGAAGCTATGGGATAGAAGCGTGAGCGGCCTTTGAGTTTGGTGTTGATGTACTTCTCTGTTTCTATTTCTGCTGTAGAGGTGGAAACTATGGGTAATTGGTCATTGTTGGTGATGATGATTTGGGTGGAATCGATATGTTGTGTGGGATTGTGTTTTTTCATGGCAAAATGTCTTTTGAGGGTGAGTTTTCGAATATACGTGTTGAGATCGTTAAATAGTTCGAATAGTTCTGACTGATTGGTAGGGCAAAAGGACAGACCTTTCTCTAAAAGGCTCGTTTCATATTTTGTAAGAGTATGATTAGAGAGGTTGAAAATGCTTCTTTTGGTTGCTGTGGTGGAAGTGGGCTGTGGGGGGGTGGTTAACATTTGTTTCGTTTTTCTTTTACCTCTAGATCCTCGTTTTCTGATTCGGACAGCTGTCGTTTCGTTCTCTTTGGTAGTTGTGGAAAGGAGCGGGTAGAAATGGGGCTGGGTAATTGAGTGGCTAGAGTGTTGGTTGAGAGGGAGGCTGGTAATTCTAAAAAAGAAGATGATAGAGTTTGGTTTTGTGATTCTGAGTTGTCGATGTATTGGGTGATTCTAGGTACGAAAAATTTACAGAGAGTGGTTTGATGAGATGGAGCTGTGGTGGAACTGGATGGAGGGGATGGTGAGTTGGAGATGACAGGGGACTCGGGGCTTGAGGTATATGTGCTAATTTGAGATAGCCGGAGGGCAATATCCGGATCAGTGATTGGTGGGGCCTGGTTGAGGGAGGGACTGTCATCCTTAGGGGGTCCCATAATATAGGGTGTCTGTATTGTCAGGCTACCTGGGGGGTTGGAGTTTGTGAAGTTGAATTTTGGTGAATTTGGGTCATTTGTTACAGAATGGAGGTCAACTGCAGTATGTGGGTTTTTTGTTTGAGATTTTGTTTGGGCTGGAGAAGGTGAATGGGAGATGATTGGTCGAGGTTTGGTGCGTGTGTATCGTGATGTTTTTGGGGTATGTTTCACCGGGGTGGGTTTCTTGTGACTGAAACTGCTTGGAGTTGGTACTAATATGGATAAATTGATGGTGTTCTCCTGAGGGGGTGGATTCTTCCTGGTGTTGTCTGGTGTGTGGTTATGGGTTTTAGTTGAGAAGGTGTTGTCTTGGGGAGGTACGGTGTTGGATGGTGTAGGCTTGTGGGTGTCAGTGGTGAAGATAGGAGGGGGTGGATAAGGTGGGTATATTTGTGATGTGGGTCTAGGGACGGTGATGCTCATGAGTGGGGGTGGTGGGAAGGAAGGGAATTGGCCTAGTGTTGGTGGTGCTGGTAGGGTGGGCCGTGGTTTCCGTTCCCTTTCCCTGTGTTCAGCGTACGCTAGTCTGTCCCGATTGAGTTTTTTAAGTTTTGTTTCCGTGGTGTCTTGTTCAAATCTTTTGACTCTGGACGTGAGACTGGAGATAAGGGGATGATATTGAGGATTATGGTGTTGTTGGGCTAAGAATTTTTTACAATCGGTGATGGTGGGCTGTAATTCAGCCACTAGGGATTTTCTCTTTTTAATAATTCTCTCCATTATACCCTGTGTGCAGCTCTCTAGATAGCTGTAAAATTCGGTGGTAAAGACGGTGTCTTTGGGGAATGCGGAGTGTATTTTGATTCTAATCCCATCCGGGGAAATTTTCTCGTTGATATAGGTTTCCTGCATGGTGATATCCGCTATATTAAAGAACTCGTCTTTCAATGCTGTTTCTAATTTCTGGAAGGTGGGTTTTAAATCAATGTGGGCGATGGTACTGGATACTGTCGCATTATTTTTGGGTTCTGGTGTAGTATGTTGAATGTTCTTGAATTGTGCCAGAAGTTTGAGTCTGTGTGTGTTGTGTTCTTCGAACGGATCCATATGATCTCTGGTGATGGGCTGCAATCAGGTAACAGTTGCCGTGTCGTCGATCGACGTGGCCAAGACAAGCTTGTATGAAAGATAAAAAGGAGAGAAACCGAGAGCCCAATATGGTGTAGTATGTTTGATACAAAGAGGAAATGTGACATGTAAGTATTATACTCACAAACATGGGTTACCTCTCAGGTAACCACTGTATAGGCAGGTGGGGAGATTAAACCTGTCCCCACTCAGGATTAAGAAGTCGCTCTCTGAAGAAAGAAGAGGGTTTGTCACCCTTCCACCCAGGGTGGTAATCACAATTTGACGATGTACAGAGGCGCCAATAGGATAAAAGATAATTAAAAAGTCTAAAATATTCGGGTGGCGGTGGTGGACCAGCCACTCAAAAATGGACTTGATGCGTCAGTCAAGAAACATAAAATTTATTCACATACTCCAAATGGACAAAATCGCAACGCGTTTCACGGGCAAACACCCCGCTTCATCAGGCATTCAATAGTAGGAGTACAACACTGAAAGATGACAGAGACAAAAGGCGTATCAGAGTTCTGCACAAGTATTTGTTGTAGAAAATATAATGATATAATATAGCATATATGGTGTATGGCAGCCTTCCTCAGACTATAAAATAAACCGTGGGGCATACAATATGGTGACAGTTGCAGATCACATAATAGTGGCCAGTGACTTTTAAGACTATATATATAAAAAAAACATGCCAAGAAGTGGAAAGTAGGTAGCTTGGGGTGTATCAATATATTGAGCAGTTCTCTGTATAGTGAAAAATGTAGTTTTTGAGAGAGTGAGGGGTGCTGGGGGAAATGAGAGGTACGAGGGCTGATAATAGGCAGGGATGCAGGGGACTCTGGGGGAGAAGGGGGATTGCGTGAGGAGAAGGTATTAGGTGAGGGGAAATAAGCGGAGTAAATGTAAAAACAAATATACCTTCATGCTAGAGAAAATAGAAAAAACCCTTATTTACCTTGAACAGGTCCAGTATACGCTTGGCACCTCTGTGCCTTAGTGTCAGCGTAGGACCTTTAAATAGAAATGTATGGAGCGAGGACCTGCGGGAGGGGGGTGTGGGAATGCGGAGGGTACTGGTCAATGAAAATCCGTGTCTAGGGGACGGTGGCCAATGAGGGTAGGTGTGGGGCGGGGTTTTGCTATTTGTATAAACGGGTGGGGGATTAGGCGGCAAGGGTAGGGGCGGAGTATCACGCACGCTGCGTCATGTGTGAGGCAGGCGCCCGTACTGATTGTGGAGGTGTACAGGCGTATGTAAGGACGCATGCGCAGACACCATATGCGTGTCACTGATTAGGGTGGGACGCACCGCGGGTGTACTGAGCATGCGCCCGCACATGTGATGCAGTGCACGCCATGTTTAGTAGGGGAAGAGAATCCTCCAGCATTAGTATTGCTGGTGACAACAAAGGGAAACATATACTTGTAACATAGAATAGATAATATACATAAAAAGAATATAAATGTTGGTTAGTAGACAGCATTAGAATAAAAACATGTGTAAAAGCAGGAAAAACATAGATAGCAAGGTAAAACAGTGGGCTGATGCCCTCTGGTGGTATATATGTATATTGCACGTCTTTCACATTGATCAGACTAATGTAATGCATTGTGTGATGAGATTGTATACTGTTGTCTAGGAGATACAAAAAATCCAACCTAGAGACAGTATATGACACAGACTCATAAAACAAATCAGAATCATAAACGGAATTAACATTCGCTTTAAAAATCAATACCACTGTTAAAAAATAGAGTTAAAAGACAATATTAATAAATGTTCTATTGTACACAGTGGGAATTGCACTAGCAAGAGGAGTAATGCCCGTTAGGAAGAGCAGTAACTCTCAACATCTGACACAGTTTATACAATCCATACCCTGGCACAAAGACTACATCTGGCTAACTTGTGACGTCACATCCCTGTACACCAACATTCCACATACCTTTGGTCTCACGGCCCTGCAATACTACTTAAAATCCGATACATCCATGCCACCAACACAACAATCCTTCCTAATACACTGTACAGAGTTCATCCTCAACAATAATTTCTTCACCTTCCAAGACATTACCTACCATCAAGTCAGCGGAGTTTCCATGGGAAGTTCGTTCTCACCCTCTTATGCTAACCTAACCATGGGACTCCTCGAAAAGATCAAAATACACCAAGACAACCCATTTTCACACAACATCATCTTTTATAAAAGGTACATAGACGATTTAATTTTCATCTGGAAAGGCACTCCCGATCTCATCCCGTCTTTCTTGAATTATCTTAACAACAACCCCGCAGGCTTACAATTCACTTCCCACCACGACCCAATATCAATCGAATTTCTAGATCTGGTTCTATACGCTGAATCACACCAGATAAAAACAAAAACATTTTTCAAACCCGTTGACGCTAACAATTATATCCACTATCACAGTTTTCATCACCGCCCCTGGACCAGAAATACTCCTTACAGCCAGTATAAGAGAATCTATCGTAATTGCACAGACATCCAACAATACAACAGCCAATCCAATGTCCTCACTACAAAATTCACAGACCGAAAGTACCCGAGAAAACTTCTGAAGGATGCACAGTTCAAAGCCAAAACTCAAGGGCCTTCATTACCACCACCAGACAACCTTTTTCTGGACACACCACGCTTCATTACACAATACAGTCAACAACACCAGTCCATCCGCAACATCCTTACCAACAGATGGGAGATCCTCCTTCAGGATCCACACTTACGATCCATTATACCCACTACACCAGCAATTACATGCAGACGGGCCCCCAACCTCCGCAGTATCCTGGCCCCCAGCAGACTGCGCCAGAGACAGAGTAAGAATACACACTTCCCCATCACTCACACACCTGGTAGCGCCCCATGCAATCATAAAAGATGCTTAGCTTGTCAGTTTGTAAACAAATCCTCCACATTTTCATCTGTTGTTACCAACATAGAATATCAAATAAAGAATTTCATCAACTGCGAATCCAAATACATCATTTACGTTATCTCATGCCCCTGCCAACTGCAGTATGTGGGCAGAACGACCCAACCTGCTAGAAGTAGGGTGGGGCAACATAAAAGAAACATCCTCAATAAATTTCCCCTACACAGCATTTCGCGCCACTTCTTCACTCATCACAACAGCAATCCTGCACTGTTTCGGATCACATTCATTGAATCCACCCCGCACAATGGTCCAGACTCTTTTGACTCTCTAAAAAAACGCGAGATGTACTGGATTCAAATCCTTAAAACTCTGGTCCCGGATGGCCTTAATGAAATATTGGAAAAAACGTATTAACCACTCCATATCATAGCGACCGCTCTCTTTTAATATAGTCCTCTCTTTTACTGCTCTTCCTAACGGGCATTACTCCTCTTGCTAGTGCAATTCCCACTGTGTACAATAGAACATTTATTAATATTGTCTTTTAACTCTATTTTTTAACAGTGGTATTGATTTTTAAAGCGAATGTTAATTCCGTTTATGATGCTGATTTGTTTTATGAGTCTGTGTCATATACTGTCTCTAGGTTGGATTTTTTGTATCTCCTAGACAACAGTATACAATCTCATCACACAATGCATTACATTAGTCTGATCAATGTGAAAGACGTGCAATATACATATATACCACCAGAGGGCATCAGCCCACTGTTTTACCTTGCTATCTATGTTTTTCCTGCTTTTACACATGTTTTTATTCTAATGCTGTCTACTAACCAACATTTATATTCTTTTTATGTATATTATCTATTCTATGTTACAAGTATATGTTTCCCTTTGTTGTCACCAGCAATACTAATGCTGGAGGATTCTCTTCCCCTACTAAACATGGCGTGCACTGCATCACATGTGCGGGCGCATGCGCAGTACACCCGCGGTGCGTCCCACCCTAATCAGTGACACGCATATGGTGTCTGCGCATGCGTCCTTACATACGCCTGTACACCTCCACAATCAGTACGGGCGCCTGCCTCACACATGACGCAGCGTGCGTGATACTCCGCCCCTACCCTTGCCGCCTAATCCCCCACCCGTTTATACAAATAGCAAAACCCCGCCCCACACCTACCCTCATTGGCCACCGTCCCCTAGACACGGATTTTCATTGACCAGTACCCTCCGCATTCCCACACCCCCCTCCCGCAGGTCCTCGCTCCATACATTTCTATTTAAAGGTCCTACGCTGACACTAAGGCACAGAGGTGCCAAGCGTATACTGGACCTGTTCAAGGTAAATAAGGGTTTTTTCTATTTTCTCTAGCATGAAGGTATATTTGTTTTTACATTTACTCCGCTTATTTCCCCTCACCTAATACCTTCTCCTCACGCAATCCCCCTTCTCCCCCAGAGTCCCCTGCATCCCTGCCTATTATCAGCCCTCGTACCTCTCATTTCCCCCAGCACCCCTCACTCTCTCAAAAACTACATTTTTCACTATACAGAGAACTGCTCAATATATTGATACACCCCAAGCTACCTACTTTCCACTTCTTGGCATGTTTTTTTTATATATATAGTCTTAAAAGTCACTGGCCACTATTATGTGATCTGCAACTGTCACCATATTGTATGCCCCACGGTTTATTTTATAGTCTGAGGAAGGCTGCCATACACCATATATGCTATATTATATCATTATATTTTCTACAACAAATACTTGTGCAGAACTCTGATACGCCTTTTGTCTCTGTCATCTTTCAGTGTTGTACTCCTACTATTGAATGCCTGATGAAGCGGGGTGTTTGCCCGTGAAACGCGTTGCGATTTTGTCCATTTGGAGTATGTGAATAAATTTTATGTTTCTTGACTGACGCATCAAGTCCATTTTTGAGTGGCTGGTCCACCACCGCCACCCGAATATTTTAGACTTTTTAATTATCTTTTATCCTATTGGCGCCTCTGTACATCGTCAAATTGTGATTACCACCCTGGGTGGAAGGGTGACAAACCCTCTTCTTTCTTCAGAGAGCGACTT
The DNA here is from genome assembly GCF_040937935.1 of Hyperolius riggenbachi. NCBI lineage: Eukaryota > Metazoa > Chordata > Amphibia > Anura > Hyperoliidae > Hyperolius > Hyperolius riggenbachi. The sequence continues at coordinate 65,583,640 of NC_090653.1, forward strand.
CTTAATCCTGAGTGGGGACAGGTTTAATCTCCCCACCTGCCTATACAGTGGTTACCTGAGAGGTAACCCATGTTTGTGAGTATAATACTTACATGTCACATTTCCTCTTTGTATCAAACATACTACACCATATTGGGCTCTCGGTTTCTCTCCTTTTTATATTAAGATCAGATACATCAGTCTAATTGTTTCCAGTACAGGAAGAGTTAAGAAACTCCAGTTATCTCTATGCAAACAAGCCATTAAGCTCTACGACTTTCAAAGTCGTGGAGAGGGCTGTTATCTGACTTATTATCTCAACTGTTATTGAACTATTTACTTTTTCTCTGCCAGAGGAGAGGTCATTAGTTCACAGACTGCTCTGAAAGAATCATTTTGAATGCTGAGTGTTGTGTAATCTGCACATATTATAGAATGATACAATGTTAGAAAAAACACTATATACCTGAAAATAAAAATATGAGAATATTTTCTTTGCTGCTAATCTTCTAAAGAGTCTCAGTGACTTCTACTGCAGATTTGAGAACCAGGCTGCACCACTAGAGCCACCTGCCCCCTCCTCTGCTTCAGATATCCAGCATCCAAATCTACCCCCTCTGGAGGTGAACAAGGACGTTGTTCTGCGACACCTGCTGTGCATTAACCCTCGGAAAGCCCCAGGCCCAGACGGAGTGTCGCCATCCTGCCTGAAATCATGTGCACAGCAGCTCGCTCCTGTTCTTTCCTCCATCTTCACCAAATCGCTCCAGGTAGGCAAAGTTCCAGGGTGTTTCAAGAGGTCAACGATCATCCCCGTCCCCAAAAAACAGGGCGTCTCTGACCTCAACAATTTCAGGCCTGTGGCTCTCACTTCTGTCATTAGGAAAACCTTTGAAAGAGCGGTTTTGCCCCTCCTAAAAGCTTCCACTGAACCACTGATGGATCCGTTCCAGTTTTCCTACAGAACAAACAAGTCCACGGATGACGCCATAAACATCTGCCTGGAGCTTGTCAACGACCACTTAGACAAACCGGACTCATCCGCCAGGATCCTCCTACTCTACTTTAGTTCGGCGTTCAACACCATCAGCCCCCATATACTTCAGGAGAACCTGGCCACGCTAGAGGTCCATCCAACCCTGCGCCTGTGGATCACGGACTTCCTCAGTAACAGATCCCAGGCTGTTAAGCTAGGCCCTATCCTCTCAAAACCAAGGATCACCAACACAGGGGCCCCTCAGGGATGTGTACTGTCGCCTTTCTTATTCTCCCTGTACATGAACAACTGCAGATCCACGTCAGACTCTGTCCAAGTGATCAAGTTCGCTGACGACACCACCGTAGTGGGCCTCATTACCAAAAATGAAGAGCAGGAGTACCGCCACCAGGTTGAGAGAATCTGCCTCTGGTGCAGGGAAAATGGCCTGGTCCTCAACACCGCAAAAACCGTTGAGGTGGTTGTTGACTTTAGGAAACGCGCTCCCCCCCCCCCCCCCCCCTCACACCCCCAATCTGCATTGACGGCTTGGAAGTGGAAATAGTCCCCTGTGCACGTCTCTTGGGCACGACCATCTCCAAGGACTTAACCTGGAAATCCAACACAACATCCACACAAAGAAAGGCCCAGCAGAGGCTGTTTTTCCTCCGCCAATTGAAGAAGTTTGGTATGTCCCAGAAACTACTGACGAGTTTCTATTCCGCCACAATCGAATCTGTACTCCATCCTGGTCTGGTACGCTGGTTCCTCCGCCAGCGACAGACACAAACTACAAAGGGTGATAAGATCAGCGGAGAGGATAATCGGGAAACCACTCCCCCCTCTGGACCTCCTCTACAATTCCAGACTGCGCTCCAGAGCACTGAGGATTGCTAGCGATCCCTCTCATCCAGGTTACCGTTTTTTTCAGCCGACTCCGTTCAGGCCGAAGGTTCAGGTCCATCGCCACCAGGACCTCAAGGCACAGGAACAGCTTCGTCCCCTCTGCTGTTAACTCTCTAAACTCTCTTCATAAACTCCCTACACACGCTGTTAATCCTCCCTCGCAAGCAGGGTTGGTCAGAACCAGATTACATTGACGCACCTTATGCAATATGTAGGAAACCTGGGGATGAGAATGCGGAATCATCCAGGATGATGATCTATGGCAGTCCAAAGTTGAAAACATTTTATAGCAGTAGCGCAATTGTTTTCGAAACTGTATTTGTATTGTGTTTTGTTTAACATTTACACTGTGTTTTGCGTTTTTCTCAGCCCTGTATGCCAAGTCCAATTCCGGGCACGACCCAGTCGTGCTTGGCGAAAACAAAATGATTCTTATTCTGATTCTAGTAATTATTAATAGTACACAACCAATTCACTATATCATATTTTTTTTTCGCTTCAGTGTCTCTTTAAGCAGTTAAAGAAAAATCTCTCGGCAGTCGGGAGAGCTCCAGCAGAAAATTAAACTAAACTTGGAAACCCTTTCAGGCATTTTTTTTTAAAGTTACGTTTAAGTTTCCTCTTATGCTGGGAATACACAACGCTAATCGAGCCGCCGGATCGACTATCGCCGCGCCCCCGGATGGATTCCTGCTCGTCCCCGCGGGCACTTTTATCTTCTCTTCGTTTCTCTTCCATTGTCCGCCCCCGCAGGGATCGAGCACGGAATCGATCCACCGCGTGATTGGACACGTCGGAAATTATGAAATCGAGTCATCAGCGGCTCGAATGATAAGAAAAAAAAATGCCGTATATGCCCAGCATTGGTTTACTAGAGTTCTCCAGCAATGGTAAACTAACCCAGGGTTTCCAGTTTCCTCCACTTGGCAAGATTTCTAACCCCCATTGGCTTTATTTACACACCTGTCCTTTACACCAGGTTTTTTATTTTTACTTTTTTTTTAAACTCCAAGCATTCCAAGTTCTTTGTGGCAATAAAAACACACAAGGATATGGTAACAGGATACCAACATTTTCACTATTGGAGTTCTTTAACTATGTTTCTCATAACGGGTGCATGTTGCTCTATTACAGACTTCAAGTCATTTTTGAAAAGCAGCAGATAAAATGAGAAAAACCTGGTAATGGAAAGGATAATATTTTATTTAAGAGAAAGTTAAAAAAAACACATTTTACACAACCAGGGTTGGTCATACCACTCATACTGCGCCGCCTCCTTCTGCGAAGACCCTCCAGGTTCTGACCCACCGAGTCCTCTTCACCAGCGTCACATGGAAGAGAGATTTTCTCCAGGATAATGGAGGGAAGTTGCCCTGCTGACAGAAGAGCAGCTGTGTAGAAATGGCAATTAAAGAGAATCTGTACTCTAAAATTTTTACAATAAAAAAAATACCATTTTATTCATTACGTTCTCCTGGGCCCCTTTGTGCTGTTTCTGCCACTCCCTGCTGCAATCCTGGCTTGTAATTGCCATTTTTAGGCAGTGTTTACAAACACAAGACATGGCTGCTAACCAGTGTGATAGGCTGAGAGGAGCTCAGTCTGTGACTCACACAGAGCCTACAGGGGGCAATGAGAGGGTGTGTATAGCTTTTATCCTATCACAAGAAGAGCAGCACATTCCTGCCTGAGCCCAACAAAGCCGTCAGAGGAAAGAAGATCAGATTATATAACAGAGATAATACAGCCACTGTGCAACTAGGAAAAGCTGCAGTAAGACAGATCACATTAGAACAGGTATAGGAACTTATAGGATAGAAGAAATAAGGCTGACAGTTTTGTTACAGAGTCTCTTTAAAGGATTCAGAGGAACAATACCTTAATTCAGTAACGCAGGCCACACATGGCACAATGTGGTCGAGCTAATCAATCATATTATAGCTGTGAAAAAGCTCAAATAAATTGCTAAGCAGGAGCAACCATTACTGCACAATGCAGCAGCTAAATATGGCATGCTAGAACAACTTGTTGCTGTTAAGATCTGTATTGTTTCTATCAGTAAACTCTCGTGCTCCATACTCCTTATAGAAATCCCAAAGAAGTCTGCCCATCCCACTGCAGGGTGACACAGGAAGGAGAGAGGCAAGATTTGCAGTCGACCTACACCACTGCAGGGTGACACAATAAGGTTTTTTATCTTTAGCAGAACTTCATATGTCGCTCAATATCAATTTCCATTTGCTGCGAAACATTGGCATCAATCGAAATATGAAGGACCCAAGACGTCAATCATCATTGTAACACATTCTGCAACTAAGACATGAATTTCTCCGATATAAGAAATAATTATTACCCAGTTTTTGTATGTATGAACATCAGAGAACATGATGAATTAGTAATTATATTCCCTGTCTGATGATGTGCCACAGAAATATGACATTTCCAGATATTTCATATCTCTTTCTGCCTTAATGAGGGGAGGGGGGGTGGGGGGTGGATCTGGTTTAGAATTGCAGAATGGGGGGGGGGGCACATCTTTGAATTATTATAGAACTTACTACCAATTTCTTGGACTTACAATTGTAATGGAAAAACGTAATTCCATAAACTACTCAGAATTTATCCAGTTTTAGTTTCTTTTTTTTAATTCCCAATATTCTACCATCTCATATCATCTCATTCTTTTGTTATATCATTTTTTACTTTTTCTGTATTTTAAGGATGATTTTTCTATAAAATAAACAACTAACAATCGTTTGTCTAAACGCTTGTTCTGAATATCCTCTGCAAGGAATCCTGCCTTTCGAAAAGAACCTTACCATAATTGTTTTTATTGTGATATGGTTTTGCTGTTTAAATAACCTTTTTTCCTAAAGGATTTGCTAAACTTAGAATTGTGTCTCATGCTCTTTTGAAAAACAAAAAAGTTTGCTTTCCTAAAACAGAAAGAATTTGCGATAATTCAGGTTGGAGTGAGCTCAAGATGTCTCCCAGGCACCACTGCTAAATATATGCAAATTAACCATTGTACCCTTAGAAGCTAAACACACCTCCAGAACCGCTGGAATGCAATGATGTGTCAGCTTGTAAATATGTACAAAGCCATAATAATCCAACATGCATACAGACTGTTTTGGATTAAGCTGACACATCATTGCATTCCAGCGGTTCTGGAGGTGTGTTTAGCTTCTAAGGGTACAATGGTTAATTTGCATATATTCAGCAGTGGTGCCTGGGAGACATCTCGAGCTCACTCCAACCTGAATTATCGCAAATTCTTTCTGTTTTAGGAAAGCAAACTTTTGTTTTTCTTAACATCTTAGTAAGGGGGCTTTTAGGACCATTGTAGTCCCTTACACACCCCAATGAGTTCTGGGTCACCATGCTCTTTTGAGAAGTGGTGGCAGCATAACCGATTTCTGTATGAGATTGCAGATTGTATCTATTGTACATGCAATCGAAATTGTATTGTGTGTGGACATAAGGTGGCCATACACTGGTCGATTTCAGCGATCGATCAGAAATCGATTCTATCCAATTCCCCATTTCGGTAGATCTGACAGGATGGAAAATCTAGGTCGATCTGCTGCTGGCATTTGATCTAATGGTCTAATAATTTAGATCAATTTCCAACAGATGCCATTATGAAATCTATTAGAAATCTGTTCCTAGTGTATGGCACATCAGATAGAGTCCTGTCAGATTCAACTTGACAGGCATCTGACAGAAATCTATCTGATGGTCCAATCTGCTGCAAATCTATAAGTGTATGGTCACCTTTACCAACCAATCCTAAAAAATAAAACCCTGAGAACCCCCCCCCCCCCACCCATATGAGGAGATGGACTAGTCCAAAACCTGTCAGTTTTGTCAGATTTTAGCTGCTTACTTTTTTCGCTGGAGTTGTCCTTTAATACAGAGTTTATGATAAATATACAGTGTGGGGTATAGTACTATTTATTAGCTAGGCCTATTTTTAACATTGACTCTCAAGCAACCAGAAACTACACTTATAAGGCATCAGCCGATTCCCCTTGGTGCCTGGGGTACGGTATGGTAACGGGTTTTACTGTACTTTACTGTATTAATTTGAAAATTACAGAATGGTCTAAGGGGGAGGAAAAACAATAGATTTCTCCAGCATTTGTGTGTATAAAGAGCGATGTCCAGCTGCTGCCAGAGGCCTCTCCTGCCAAGATCTACAATAAAATACCATTCAAAAGGAAATTCTATCAGAGGAGGATAAAGAGGAGCAACATACTCTTCTATTAAAGGGGAACTGAAGAGAGAGGTATATGGAGGCTGTCATGTTTATTTCCTTTTAGACAATACCAGTTGCCTGGCAGCCCTGCTGATCCTCTGCCTCTAATACTATTAGCCATAGCCCCTGAACAAGCATGCAGCAGATCAGGTGTTTCAGTGGTTCAGACTTATAAGTCTGATCTGACAAGACTAGCTGCATGCTTGTTTCTGGTTTTAATCAGATACTACTGCAGAGAAATAGACCAGCAGGGCTGCCAGGCAACTGGTATTGATTAAAAGGAAATAAACATGACAGCCTCCATATATCTCGCTCTTCAGTTCCCCTTTAAAGACAGATTCTGCCATAAAACATTTTCTGCAAATAATATACTGCAACTCAAAGATGGTAAAGAACATATTTGTTTCATCGAACAGCAGCACCGGGGGAACTTGCGGGCTACAGTGGGCTGGAGGAAGCCCTAGGTAAGTCCATATTGTGATTTTACAGAGAGCTCAGGGTCCCTTTAAAGTGACCCTGAACAGTAACTAAAATAAAAAATGTCACTTACCTTGGCCTCCCTCCAGCCCACCGTAGGCCGTGAGGTCCCCCAGCGTCCTCCTGGCTCCTGTCCATGTCCCTCCGGCGGCTCTCTGAATCTTCACGCTCGTCACCACGCTGGCCGATACGCGTTATCACCGCGTGACAGGTCTGCACATGTGTGGTTTTCTACCTCTAAACCGCGCATGCGCAGACCTGTCACGAATTAAGGGCACATTGGGCATGATTCACAAAGCTTTTTCACCTCTGTTTTCACCTCATCTATGTTACATTTTCAAGCTGGTTGCTGTCCACACATACAGACCATGCGGATGAAGATCTAACCCAGAAGGAATCCCCATTGACACCTAACCAATATTAGACTTAACATCAGAAATGACACTGAACCCCATAACATCACTTGACCATAGCATACCGTGTACATCCACTACCAGCATACCATTGTTGTGTATTGTGCAGTCTATGAGGTGTGAAGATTTGTAGAACGCCGCTCTTGTAATGTCTCAGGAATACCCGGACAGCTCAGGGTGGCCCAAAACAACTAGGAAAGTATAAAGGGCTGAAAGAGACTGAAGAGCCCTCTATTAAAATGCCATGCTAAATGGCTCTGTACAATTTATAAGCTATAGCAGGGGTGCTATACTATGATCCAGTAGATCGCAAAGGACTTCTTGGTAGATCCCACACCGCCAGTCTGAGTGATGTACCCATTGTACTCAGTCTCCTTGACTTGGATAAGCACAGTGCAATATGCTGTCCAGCAGTGTAGAGGATTATGATGTGGCAAGATGTGAAGCCATACATCTATAAGCATAATGTGCTACTGCTGATTACAATTTTGCCAGACACTGTGCATGTTATTGAAAGCATGATACATTGACTATTTCGTTAAGCCCTGTTCTGTTTGGCTTACTGAGGACGCTATGATATGAATCTGACTGACTAGTGGCTTGTGGAAATTACTGATGGGCTGCTGCTAAGCATGTGCTGCTGCTAAGCATGTGCTGCAGTTGTGGCTTGTGGTAATCACTGATGGACTGCCGCTGTGTATGTGCTGCAGTTGTGGCTTGTGGTAATCGCTGATGGACTGCCGCTATGCATGTGCTGCAGTTGTGGCCTGTGGTAATCACTGATGGACTGCCGCTGTGCATTTACTGCTGTTGTGGCTTGTGGTAATCCATGATGGACTGCCGCTGTGCATGTGCTGCAGTTGTGGCTTGTGGTAATCACTGATGGGCTGCCGCTGTGCATGTACTGCAGTTGTAGTAATCACTGATGGACTGCCGCTGTGCATGTGCTGCAGTTGTGGCCTGTGGTAATCACTGATGGACTGCCGCTGTGCATGTGCTGCAGTTGTAGTAATCACTGATGGACTGCCATTGTGCATGTGCTGTAGTTGTGGCTTGTGGTAATCACTGATGGACTGCCGCTGTGCATGTGCTGCAGTTGTGGCTTGTGGTAATCACTGATGTACTGCCGCTGTGCATGTGCTGCAGTTGTGGCTTGTGGTAATCACTGATGGACTGCCGCTGTGCATGTACTGCAGTTGTGGCTTGTGGTAATCACTGATGGACTGCCGCTGTGCAGGTGCTGCAGGTGTGGCTTGTGGTAATCCATGATGGACTGCCGCTGTGCATGTGCTGCAGTTGTGGCTTGTGGTAATCACTGATGGACTGCCGCTGTGCATGTGCTGCAGTTGTGGCTTGTGGTTATCACTGATGGACTGCCGCTGTGCATGTACTGCAGTTGTGGCTTGTGGTAATCACTGATGGACTGCCGCTGTGCATGTGCTGCAGGTGTGGCTTGTGGTAATCACTGATGGACTGCCGCTGTGCATGTGCTGCAGTTGTAGCTTGTGGTTATCACTGATGGACTGCCGCTGTGCATGTACTGCAGTTGTGGCTTGTGGTAATCACTGATGGACTGCCGCTGTGCATGTGCTGCAGGTGTGGCTTGTGGCAATCCATGATGGACTGCCGCTGTGCATGTGCTGCAGCTGTGGCTTGTGGTAATCACTGATGGGCTGCCTCTATGCATGTACTGCTGTTGTGGCTTGTGGTAATCACTGATGGACTGCCTCTATGCATGTACTGCTGTTGTGGCTTGTGGTAATCACTGATGGACTGCCTCTATGCATGTACTGCTGTTGTGGCTTGTGGTAATCACTGATGGGCTGCCGCTGTGCATGTACTGCAGTTGTAGTAATCACTGATGGACTGCCGCTGTGCATGTGCTGCAGTAGTGGCTTGTGGTAATCACTGATGGACTGCCGCTGTGCAGGTGCTGCAGTTGTGGTTTGTGGTAATCACTGATGGGCTGCCGCTGTGCATGTGCTGCAGGTGTGGCTTGTGGTAATCACTGATGGACTGCCGCTGTGCTGCAGTTGTTTTTGGTAATCACTGATGGACTGCCGCTGTGCAGGTGCTGCAGTTGTGGCTTGTGGTAATCACTGATGGATTGCCGCTGTGCAGTTGTGGCTTGTGGTAATCAATGATGTGCAGCCGCTGTGCATGTGCTGCAGTTGTGGCTTGTGGTAATCACTGATGGACTGCCTCTATGCATGTGCTGCAGTTGTGGCAACCACTGATGGAATGCCGCTATGCATGTGCTGCTGTTGTGGCCATTGGTAATCACTGATGGACTGCCGCTGTGCATGTGCTGCAGTTGTGGCAATCACTGATGGACTGCCTCTATGCATATGCTGCTGTTGTGGCTTGTGGTAATCACTGATGGTCTGCCTCTATGCATGTGCTGCAGTTGTGGCAATCACTGATGGACTGCCTCTATGCATGTGCTGCAGTTGTGGCTTGTGGTAATCACTGATGGACTGCCGCTGTGCAGGTGCTGCATTTGTGGCTTGCATCAGTAGGCAGATTCTACCTTGTAGATCATTTTCAATTTGGCATTTTTAAAGCAGCTCGCAAGCTGAAAAAAGTGTGGGCACCTCTGAGCTGAAGGCTCACTATACTCCAGCGGTTCTGAATGTGCAGCCTTGCTTTTGGGGCATCAAGAGATCATTTGTATATTCAGGAGGGATGCATCCTGGGAAACCACAGTTGCCCACCTAAAGCAAATACCTCCTGTTTTAAGAAGCACACAAGTCTTTACCTATATCCTGGGCGTGTTGGATCAGGGTTTGAATAGCAGAGGCCTGAAGCTGCAGCTGTTTCTCTGTGGCCAGCGTCAACTTTTCTCCCAGGTAACTGCTGGAGAACAGACTGGGGGCTAAAACTACAGCCAGATTCCCTGTGTCCATCTTGTTCTCTTCACTTCTACAGAAACAGGAGAACGACATACAACAAATGCCAATGAACATTTCAAATGCATTAAAGGGTTATAAAAATTTGCCCACAGACAAAAAGTAAAAACACACACACAAAAAAAATAACTACTTAAAAATAACCCAGAAGCTATATCAAAATAAAAAGTTAGATGCTTACCCAAGTAGAGAGAAAAGGTTCTGGATGGTCCAGAGGATTTTTGTATCTTCTCACACCCTGGCATTGGAGAAGGGAGACCCAAAGTGTCTTCAGGCTGTGCTCCAGGCCATGGACAAGCGCATACGTACTGGGCAAGTGTGAGAAAGTGCTGGGCATGCCCAATAGAAAAAAGTCCTCGTAGAAGAGAGGAAACGAGTTGTGCAAAAGCGGCTTCATTCTACTAGGCAATGTGCAGACCTTACTCATGTCGGGTACAGAAGAACTTGGCCATAGCCTGATGGCAGGAAGACACTTATTTGAATGGCTCCAGTCAAATAAGTTTACAGGGTCCTAAACCAGTGTGGTGTAGGAAGATACGGGAGCCTTTGGATTATTCAAAGGCTTTCCTCTACTGAGTTAAGTATACAGCTTTATCTATTATATCACTACAGGGTACTATGAACTGGCTTAAAGCATGAAACAAAAAATACACAAAATCAATCTTGCAGTTTCCACAACCGTTCTCATAAAATAATTCTTAAGTAGCATACATTGCTCAAACACAACATTAAAAGGCCACCACACACTGTCAGATGCATTTAACAGATGAAACCGATTCAATTAGAACATTGGACATTATGCACTAAACTGCAGTAAGATTGTCATGTGTAGGCAGCACACAGCAATGTTTCCGTTACTACCAATGGAAACATAGCGCCAGTTGCTTAGTTAGTTACTTAAGTAACGCAAGTGTTGCTGGGGTAACTTGCGGTAATCTTACTGCAGTTTAGCGAATTAGAGACAATGAATCTAACAAACATCTGTAAATACTAGTGCATTTATTTATATTATAAACGCCAAGCTCCCAACAGTCCCTTTTTTTGAGGGACAGCCCCTCTTTGGGAACCAAACCCCTCTGTCCCCCTTTCTTCCTCATTTGTCCCTCTTTCAGGACTGATGTACAGATCTGTGCAAATATATGTATTTTTCTACTGAAAAAATGTGATAAACTTTAAAAACTTTATTCCCATCCTTTAAAAATGTATATATTTCTTGTTTTTAATTATTAAAATGAAGGAAAACTAAATGATAGAAGGGACCAGTGTGGTTTAAATGATAAAAATTACTTCTTTGGCTTCTAAATGCCTTGTGGTATGCATAATGTTCACTTACCTAGTGCCTCTGTCATCCCCCTGCAGCCACCCTGTGCCTATGTCACGGAACGACTTCAGGTATCCTTTAATGCTGCAGAAAAACCCAGTTCAGATCCCCACGTGTTCTGCTCCATGTAACGGAGAAGGGGCTGAATGTGAGAACTTTCTTGGCGGTGTCCGCAATAGCAATAAGTGAGGCTCATGATATCCGAGGACACCAGTATTCACTTCAGATTTTGCCCCAGATCATCACGAAAATCTGAAGCGTGTAAATAGGTTTAGATACCATCAGCTGTCTGCTGACATCTGACAGCACATGGAGTAGTGCACTGTGGTAGCCATAGAAAACAATCAGTAGAAATTGATATTTTACCTGATCCATTTGATAGTGTATGGGGAGCACCACCTCTGACATTAAATGAACTAACAGTCCTGAGTGGTGATCAGTTTAGTTCATTCAAGTGAATACTGTTGCCGAGGTCACACCATAGACGGAGCGCTCCTGTTGCACAGAGCCCAGGTGGAAGCCCTCAGCCCTGCTTTGCGACCCAGCTACGCTTGGCATCTCTGCTTCTGTGCGGGCGTAGTGGCTAGGAGAGAGAGAGAGAGAGAGAGAGAGAGAGAGAGAGAGAGAGAGAGAGAGAGAGAGAGAGAGAGAGAGAGAGAGAGAGAGAGAGAGAGAGAGAGAGAGAGAGAGAGAGAGAGAGAGAGAGAGAGAGAGGAGAGAGAGAGAGAGAGAGAGAGAGAGAGAGAGAGAGAGAGAGAGAGAGAGAGAGAGAGAGAGAGAGAGAGAGAGAGAGAGAGAGAGAGAGAGAGAGACACACACGGGGTAGGACAAAATAATGGAAACGCCTTGAAAATCAACAAAATATTTTAATATGGTGTAGGTCCACCTTATGCAGCAATTACAGCCTCAATTCTCCGAGGTATTGATTAATACAAATTGTGAATTGTTTCCAAAGGAATTTTAGCCCATTCTTCGGCTAAAAAACACCCTCCAGTTCTTTCAGAGGCGATGGCGGCGGAAATCGACTTGTTACTTGAATTTCTAAAAACGACCATAAATGCTCAATGTTGAGGTCTGGGGATTGTGGTGGCCAGATGAGATGCTCAACTTCATTAGAATGTTCCTCGTACCATTCTTTAACAATTCTAGCTGTATGGATTGGGGCATTATCTTGAAAGATGGCATTCTCCTCCGGAAACAGTTCTTGAACCATAGGATGAACTTGGCCGCCCAAAATTCCTAGTTCCCGCTGTCAATTCTTCCATGAAGGGAAATCATTGGCCTGGCGGATTTCCAAGAAATAGCACCCCAGATCATCACAGAACCCCCGCCATGTTTTACGGTTGGGAGAAGGCAGTCTGGATGAAATGCTTCTTTCAGCTGTCTTCAAACGTACACTCAGCCGGAGGTCGGAAATAAGGTAAACGATGATTCGTCAGAGAAAAATCACATTTTTCCACTGCTCGAGGGACCAATTCTGGTGGTTTTTACATCACTCTAAACGCTTTGAAACATTTGTCTTTGAGAGAAGAGGTTTTCTAATTGTAGTTCTTCCATGGAATACAGATTTGTGCAGCTCCCGATGAACAGTTTTTGTGGAAACTGGGTTCTGTAGGTGTTCATTCAGCTCTGCAGTGATTATAGGAGCCGTGGTCTTGTTTTTTCTACTTCTACTTCCTCCCTAGAATAACCTCTCTCTACATATCTATACAGGTCTTCTATCATTCTTTTTGACTGCCTCAGGAAATAATCATCATTGGACGTAATCCCTAATCGACTTTTAGGTAAGCCCATTTTCAGAGCAGGAGGATGGCAGCTGGATGCTAGTAGTGCACTATTTCTGTCAGTGCCCTTGCGGTACAGATCAGTCACAAACTTCCCGTCCCTAATCTTGACATCCACAAAATGCAAATCAGTGGCCTTGTGCTCTAGCGTAAAGTTCAGTGAATCATGGCAGAGGTTGAGGCCGTTAAAAAAAAAAAAATAAAAAAAAAAAAATCAAACTCTCAGGCCCTGTCCAACAAAAAACAGGTCATCAATATATCTGCAAAAACCTTTGCCGTACTTCAAAAAAATTTCATTTTTCAAAATGAATTCAGCTTCAAACTCCGCCATGAACACATTAGCCAGGCTTGGTGCATATGGTGCCCCCATGGGAACTCCCTGTACCTGCAAAATGAAATCCTGACCTACCCTAAAATAATTGGACCTAAGGCAGAACTCTAACAATGTTAACGTAAAAGACAGCAAATCAATATTCACATCCTTCTTATCCAAGAGGATCTTTCTCACTGCTGCAACTCCCTCTACATGTGGAATGTTAGTATATAAACTAACTACATCTAGGCTGACTAGAAATGTCACATCGCAGGCTGTCAGTCCCTCCAGATGAGTTGGAAAATTTGTAGTGTCCTTAAGGCATCTTGAGTTCTGCCACACTTCAGGTTGTAAAATAGAATCAATGAAAATCTCCCTTACCAATCATAGGTAGCTACAGGTGCCCCTAATAAGTAGCTAGAAGTGCTTTCAAGTAATAGATAGCTAGAGGAACCTCAGTATTACATTTTTATTATTTTTTGGATGAAGGTAATAGCAAAGTTATCGGGATGTATAGAAGAGTAGGAGGCACCCTTGTAGTATATTATCTATTCATTTATTTAAGTAGACTTCAACTTAATAAAAGGATGTAGTATATTTTTATTACTTGACGATAAGCACTTCCGACAACGCGTTTCACGGTACAAACCGCTTCCTCAGGTCAAATTAGAGTGCTGTATGAGAGGATCTAGATGCCTGGGCGCCAGGACCTGAGGAAGCGGTTTGTACCGTGAAACGCGTTGTCGGAAGCGCTCATCGTCAAGTAATAAAAATATACTACATCCTTTTATTAAGTTGAAGTCTACTTAAATAAATGAATAGATAATATACTACAAGGGTGCCTTCTACTCTTCTCGACATGCTCTTGCAATACCCCACAACGTGGCGCTCTTCACGACATCCCTGAAGTGAAGTTTTTTCCCCAAAGGAGCAGCAACCAACCCAAGGAAAGACCGAGTGGGGAGCGGTTTTTCCCACATGCCTGTTTGAGTGGTTGCTTCTTCAGCAACCCACTTTTGTGAATATATTTTCTCCTATTCGTATACCCCTTACTCGGAGATAATACACCAGGGCTCCCATTATCCCTGTGGTTTTTTACTTTACTACAGCTCTCAAAGTTATCCTTACAACTGAGATAGATACTAATGTAACAACGTAATCCCAATGCAAATTTCAGTAAAAAAAAAAAAAAAAAAAAAACATTTAAAAAAGAAAAAAAAAAGTTGCTGCCAAAAGACATTCCTACAGCTAGGTCTCCCTCTTGTGGCTGCTTTATATTACTACATTCATTACCTGGAGGCCACACTTTGCAGGAATGTACAGAAGTACTTCAGAGTCTCCCCGTGGACCGCAGGAAGCAGACAGGAGACCAGAGTGGTGGCCGGGCCTCTCTCCTCTTCATTCAGAGACTGCTGGATCTGGCAGAGGGGGTCTTGCAGCTCTGCAGCCAGAAGAGGCTGTGGAAGCTCTCGGAAAAACTGTTTTAGCAGAGCAGCCACATCGCTGGGATGGGCAGAAGACAGGCAACCATTCCCAGACTCTAGCTGTGCCTGGAACAGAAAGAATTAATATTATTATTGGTTTTATAAAGCACCAACATATTCCGTGGCGCTAAATAATGGTATACACCAATATACAAAAAACACAAATTGGTACAAAATACAGTGGCTTGCAAAAGTATTCGGCCCCCTTGAAGTTTTCCACATTTTGTCACATTACTGCCACAAACATGAATCAATTTTATTGGACTTCCACGTGAAAGTCCAATACAAAGTGGTGTACACTTGAGAAGTGGAACGAAATTCATACACGATTCCAAACATTTTTTACAAATCAATAACTGCAAAGTGGGGTGTGCATAATTATTCAGCCCCTTGAGTCAATACTTTGTAGAACCACCTTTTGCTGCAATTACAACTGCCAGTCTTTTAGGGTATGTCTCTACCAGCTTTGCACATCTAGAGACTGAAATCCTTGCCCATTCTTCTTTGCAAAACTGCTCCAGCTCAGTCAGATTAGATGGACAGCGTTTGTGAATAGCAGTTTTCAGATCTTGCCACATATTCTTGATTGGATTTAGATCTGGACTTTGACTGGGACATTCTAACACATGAATATGTTTTGTTTTAAACCATTCCATTGTTGCCCTGGCTTTATCTTTAGGGTCGTTGTCCTGTTGGAAGGTGAACCTCCGCCCCAGTCTCAAGTCTTTTGCAGACTCCAAGAGGTTTTCTTCCAAGATTGCCCTGTATTTGGCTCCATCCATCTTCCCATCAACTTTGGCCAGCTTCCCTGTCCCTGCTGAAGAGAAGCAACCCCAGAGCATGATGCTGCCACCATGAGTGATGTGAGCTGAGTGATGTGCAGTGTTAGTTTTCTGCCACACATAGCGTTTTGCATTTTGGCCAAAAAGTTCCATTTTGGTCTCATCCAACCAGAGCACCTTCTTCCACATGCCATGTGGGGGACACAGCAAACGGGACTTCTTATGCTTTTCTGTTAACAATGGCTTTCTTCTTGTCACTCTTCCATAAAAGCCAACTTTGTGCAGTGCACGACTAATAGTTGTCCTATGGACAGGTTCCCCCACCTGAGCTGTAGATCTCTGCAGCTCGTCCAGAGTCACCATGAGCATTGACTGCATTTCTGATCAGCGCTCTCCTTGTTTGGCCTGTGAGTTTAGGTGGACGGACTTGTCTTGGTAGGTTTACAGTTGTGCCATACGCCTTCCATTTCTGAATGATCGCTTGAACAGTGCTCCGTGGGATGTTCAAGGCTTTGGAAATCTTTTTGTAGCCTAAAGGTGGCCACACACGATACAATAAAATGATCCAATTTTACAGTAATTCGATATAAACGATCGTATCTCCCGAAAAAATCGAAAGCTTCTTTTTCATTCGACTGAAAAATCAGATCGGATTTCCCGTTTTCTTCAATTTTAATCGATCCGGACTGCCAGATATTTTTCTTCAATCTTTCTAAAGATTGTATGGTGTGTGTTGGATTGTCAGTTTATTAATATACACACCCTAGCAATTTTGTTAGAGTTTCCAATCATTTTATCATAATTGGGGGAAAAATTGAACATAGGTGTGTGGTACATTGGTCGGATTTTTGAAATGTTACAATCAGTCAGAAAAATGTATTGCAATTCTTAAATTGAACAGATATTTAAAAAATTGTATGGTGTGTGGCCACCTTAAGCCTCCTTTAAATTTCTCAATAACTTTATCCCTGTTCGTTGGACTTCATGGTGTTGTTGCTCCCAATATTATCTTAGACCACCTCTGAGGTCGTCTCAGAGCAGCTGTATTTGTACTGACATTAGATTACACACAGGTGCACACTATTTAGTCATTAGCACTCATCAGGCAATGTCTATGGGCAACTGACTGCACTCAGACCAAAGGGTGCTGAATAATTACGCACACCCCACTTTGCAGTTATTGATTTGTAAAAAATGTTTGGAATCATGTATGATTTTCGTTCCACTTCTCAAGTGTACACCACTTTGTATTGGACTTTCACGTGGAATTCCAATAAAATTGATTCATCTTTGTGGCAGTAATGTGACAAAATGTGGAAAACTTCAAGGGGGCCGAATACTTGTGCAAGCCACTGTACATATTTGGTCATTACAGTGACAAAAAGTAACATGATGAATAAAATAATTGATTTTAAGACAAAACATTTTTGAGAGCACGATCCTTGTGAGCTTACAATCTACAGGAATATGAGGGAAACAAGAGGTGGGAGAGTATAAAATAATCATAACTAAACACTGTTTTTTAGATTATCTAGTAAGGAGTGCAACTTGGCCCTAGGTCAAAGGGGGAATGGCCTAAGGTAGAGCGTAGCTGGTCGAAAAAAGTGCGTTTTGAGGGAGAATAGAGAGAATGTACACACCTTATGAAGCATTTACAGTAGAGTTGACCTCAGAGAGCTATTTATTGTATTTATAAAACACCAACATATTATGCAACTCTGGACATTAGTGAAGGTTACAGACAATATTTAGGGGTAACATACAGGTCCTTCTAAAAAAATTAGCATATTGTGATAAAGTTCATTATTTTCTGTAATGTACTGATAAACATTAGACTTTCATATATTTTAGATTCATTACACACAACTGAAGTAGTTCAAGCCTTTTATTGTTTAAATATTGATGATTTTGGCATACAGCTCATGAAAACCCAAAATTGCTATCTCAAAAAATTAGCATGTCATGAAAAGGTTCTCTAAACGAGCTATTAACCTAATCATCTGAATCAACTAATTAACTCTAAACACCTGCAAAAGATTCCTGAGGCTTTTAAAAACTCCCAGCCTGGGATTCATTACTTAAAACCGCAATCATGGGTAAGACTGCCGACCGGACTGCTGTCCAGAATACCATCATTGACACCCTCAAGCAAGAGGGTAAGACACAGAATGACATTTCTGAACAAATAGGCTGTTCCCAGAGTGCTGTATCAAGGCACCTCAGTGGGAAGTCTGTGGGAAGGAAAAAGTGTGGCAGAAAACGCTGCACAACGAGAAGAGGTGACCGGACCCTGAGGAAGATTGTGGAGAAGGACCGATTCCAGACCTTGGGGGACCTGCGGAAGCAGTGGACTGAGTCTGGAGTAGAAACATCCAGAGCCACCGTGTACAGGTGTGTGCACGAAATGGGCTACAGGTGCCGCATTCCCCAGGTCAAGCCACGTTTGAACCAGAAACAGCGGCAAAAGCGCCTGACCTGGGCTACAGAGAAGCAGCACTGGACTGTTGCTCAGTGGTCCAAAGTACTTTTTTTCGGATGAAAGCAACTTTTGCACGTCATTCGAAAATCAAGGTGCCAGTCTGGAGGAAGACTGGGGAGAGGGAAATGCCAAAATGCCTGAAGTCCAGTGTCAAGTACCCACAGTCAATGATGATCTGGGGTGCCATGTCAGCTGCTGGTGTTGGTCCACTGTGTTTTATCAAGGGCAGGGTCAATGCAGCTAGCTATCAGGAGATTTTGGAGCACTTAATGCTTCCATCTGCTGAAAAGCTTTATGGAGATGAAGATTTCATTTTTCAGCATGACCTGGCACCTGCTCACAGTGCCAAAAGCACTGGTAAATGGTTTACTGACCATGGTATTACTGTGCTCAATTGGCCTGCCAACTCTCCTGACCTGAACCCCATAGAGAATCTGTGGGATATTGTGAAGTGAAAGTTGAGACGCAAGACCCAACACTCTGGATGAGCTTAAGGCTGCTATCGAAGCATCCTGGGCCTCTATAACACCTGAGCAGTGCCACAGGCTGATTGCCTCCATGCCACGCCGCATTGAAGCACTCATTTCTGCAAAAGGATTCTTGACCAAGTATTGAGTGCATAACTGAACATAATTATTTAAAGGTTGACTTTTTTTGTTTTAAAAACACTTATTGGTTGGATGAAATATGCAAATTTTTTGAGATAGGAATTTTAGGTTTTCATGAGCTGTATGCCAAAATCATCAATATTAAAACAATAAAAGGCTTGAACTACTTCAGTTGTGTGTAATGAATCTAAAATATATGAAAGTCTAATGTTTATCAGTACATTACAGAAAATAATGAACTTTATCACAATATGCTAATTTTTTGAGAAGTTCAGTCAGGCGAAGTTCATTGGAGGAGTGGAGTGAGCACCTCTGGGTAAGATTGGAAATGTAGGTTGGGAAAGGTGTTACGAAGGTGGAAGTAGTAGGACTTTGTAAGGTTTTGGATGTGGGAGTGAAGGAGAGTGCGGAGTCCAGGGTGACACCCAGAAAGTGGGCTTGAGGTGTAGGGCGAATGATAGTGTGGCTAACAGTGACATACACATCTGGGAGGTTTAGGGATGGCCAGGGTGGGAAGATCATAAATTCCGTTTTGTCCAGATTTAGTTTCAGGAACCTAGTGGACATCCAGGAAGAGATGGCTAAAAGGCAGGAGACCTTGTCCATGGTAGTGGTGGATAGGTCAGGGGTGTGGAGGTAGATCTGGGTGTCATCTGCATACAGATGATAGTTAAAACCCATGGAGGAGATAACCTTGCCAATGGAGGATATGTATAGGGAGAACAGTAGGGGGCCAAGGACTGAGCCTTGGGGGACTGCCACCTATAGGTGGTTGGGGGTGAGGACTCATTGAAGGAGGTTGTGAAGGAGCGGTTGGAGAGGTATGATGAGAGCCAGGCCGAGGTTGTGAATGCCCATGGACTGGAGGAGTAGGGGATGGGCCACTGTGTCAAAAGCTAATGAAAGGTCAAGGAGGAGGAGAATGGAGTATTTACCTTCAGCTTTAGCTAAAGCAAGGTCATTGACCGCTTTGGTGAGAGCGGTTTCAGTTGAGTGGGCAGGCCGAAATCCAGATTGCAGTGGGTCTAGCAGGGAGTTGGCATTGAGGTATTGGGTCAGGCGTTTGTGAACCAGACACTCAAGGAGTGCTATGAAGCACATTTAAAGAGAACCAAAGACAAAGCACCCTCATTTATCTTACCATATATATCAATGCGCTGCGTAATATGTTGGCACTTTATAAATACAATAAATAAAAAATAATGGGACCATGACAGTAAACACCTACCCTATTCTCTGTTTCATTCTTCTCTGCTAAATCTGCCTGTTATCAGCCCTGATAAGAATCCCTGACTGAGCATTCAGTCTATTTATAGCTGAGTCAGTCTTCTTTGATGTCTTTTAAAGCCCAAGCCTGCCCCCTTGTGGCTCTGCTTTGCTGTTTCGAGGATAAATAGCAGCAAAGCAGAGCCACAAGGGGGCAGACTGACGCCTCTTTTACACTTAATCAGTTGGTATGTATTAGTGTGCGTTAGTGCGCGTTGGTACGGGTTTTTACCATAGCAGTGCATTGGGAAGAAGATTTCAGTTAAAACGCATTAAGTGTGAAAGGTGCCATTGGGAAACATGGGCATTACTTTGAAAATCAGTTTTCTTTCCGTTTTAACTGAGAGCAACTGATTAAGTGTAAAAGGACCCTTAGGCTTGAAAAGACATCACAGAAGACTATAATCATTCCGGGAAAAAGCTAGACTGAATGCTCAGTCGGGGATTCTTATCAGGGCTGATAACAGGCAGATTTAGCAGAGAAGAATGAAACAGAGAAGAGAGCAGAGTAGGTGTTTACTGTCATGTTCCCATTGATATATTATAAAAGACATGAGGGTGCTTCGTCTCTGGTTCCCTTTAAAAGGAAACTCAAGGTTATGGAGGCTGCCATATTTATTTCCTTTTAAACAATGCAAGTTGCTTGGAAGTCCTCTTCTGTGTCTCTAATACTGGGGGCACCTATTCCTGGATATCCATATTGGCTGCACCTATTCTTGGCTACCTATACTGCGGGCACCTATTTCTGGCTACCTATTATGCGGGCACCTATTCCTGGCTACCTATTAAGCGGGCACCTATTCCTGGCTACCTACACTGGGGACACCTATAGCTGGCTACCATTCGTGGGGCACCTATTCTTGGCTACCTATACCGGGAGCACCTATGCCTGGCTACCTATACTGGAGGCATCGTCTCCTGGCTACCTAAAATGTGGCACCTACGCCTGGCTATCTACACTGTGGGCACCTATTCGTTGCTACCTATACTGGAGGAACCTATTACTGGCTACTTTACTGGGGCACCTATTCCTGGCTACCTAAACTGGGGCACCTATTCCTGGCTACCTAAACTATGGCACCTATTCCTGGCTACCTAAACTATGGCACCTATTCCTGGCTACCTAAACTATGGCACCTATTCCTGGCTACCTACACTGCAGGCACCTATAACTAGCTACCTATACTGGGGCACCTATTCCTGGCTTCATATACTGGGGGCATCTATACCTAACTAGCTATACTGGAGGCACCTATACTTGGCTACCATACAGGGTGGGTGAGGGGGTGGAGCTTTCTAAAAACCGCAACTGAGATTTGGGCGCAGCCATAGGCCGTAATAGGAGTTAAGGCTATAGTGGTGCTTAGTGAGTAATTTTGGCGCTGTCAGAAGATGGAGCACAAATTACTGGAAGCTGAATTACATCTTTTCCCAGTATCCATGGCGGCCTGAATAGTAGTTAACGCCGCCAGGGTTTTCGCAGTAGCAGAGTGAGCCATTTTATAGCTTTACCCTGCGGTTTAATCACATGCACGCTGAGGGAATGGGGCACACCTGGCTACCATACTGGAGTGGGGGCATATTAATGTAAGGGGGAGGCCCGGGGCCAAATAATTTTGTAATACTGTATACCGCCATACCGTGGTATTTTTAGAGAGGTTTATCATGCTGTGAACATTCATACCGTTGCAATCCTAGTCTCCCTATACCTTTCACTTCACGATTACTTTACATTCGATATTTTACTTATTGGTCTGACATTTTCATTAGCAGCTCACATTGTAAATTGTACAAGCCATATCCACAAGTGGTTCAGCACCATGCGGTAATAAAAATAAGCTCTTTATTAGATAACATAAAAAATCTGGAAAAGCTGAAAATGCACCAACATCTTGCTGCTTCAAGCAATCAGCTTCAAGCAGCAGGGCCGGTTCCAGACTTTTTGCTGCCTGAGGCAAACTTGTGAGGATGCGCCCTCAACCCCCAATTTAGAATTGCACAGCACCCGACAATTTACCCTGGCTGGCTGTGAATCTGTGACACACAAACTGCTCACCCTCAGCCACTCCATTCCTCCTGAGTAAGGAAGCAGTGCCACCTCCTCCCTTCTGCTGTGCAAGTCAAATGGAACACTGCTGCTCTTCTGCCTCCCCCCTCCTCACTCACTGTCAGACTCCTCTCACAGCACAACAAGCTGCTTTTACCATATGACGACCTCTCCTCTCACTTCTCCAACTCTGACTGCTTGCGGTTAGTGCAAACACAGTACAAAAATGCTGCCCCTGTAATCTCCAGTGCTGGGCCGAAATTACGCATTAGCGTAATTACGCATCGTAATTCACTACAAATGCACCGTAAGCGTTACGTGTAAGGTTACGGTATTACGCGTAATTAATTACGCGTAGACCGTAGGTTACGTTATTACGCGTAACAAATTACGCGTAACAAATTACGCGTAAGACAGTAAACTCCCATTGAAATTACACAGTCTGCCGTAATCGCGTAATATTACGCTCCTGTATAATATAAAAAAGCCGCCGACTTTAAGGGTTAATAGCAAAGCCCCCTTACGTGCTAAGAGCCTCAAATTTGGAGAATATATTAAGGAGATCAGAAGGAATAAGAGGAAAAAAAATTTTTTCAAAAAGACCTTATAGTTTTTGAGAAACTCGATTTTTAAGTTTCAAGGGCAAAAATGTCTTTAAAATGCGGAAAATGTCAGTTTTTTTTACACAGGTAACAAAAGTGTTTTATTTTCATAGATTCCCCCAAGAGGGAAGAGTTTTACTTACTTCGTTCTGAGTGTGGGAAATATTAAAAAAAACCGACGTGGGGTCCCCCCTCCCAGACCTCTTTAACCCCTTGTCCCCCATGCAGACTGGGATAGCCAGAATGCGGAGCACCGGTCGCGTGGGGCTCCGCACCCTGACTATACCAGCCCGCATGGTCCATGGATTGGGGGGTCTCGGAAGGGGAGGGGCAGCCAAGCTTTCCCCTCCCCCTCCGAGCCCTTGTCCAATCCAAGGACAAGGGGCTCTTCTCCACCTCCGATGGGCGGTGGAGGTGGAGGCCGTGATTTCCTGGGGGGGGTTCATGGTGGCATCTGGGAGTCCCCTTTAAAAAGGGGTCCCCCAGATGCCCACCCCCCCTCCCAGGAGAAATGAGTATAGAGGTACTTGTACCCCTTACCCATTTCCTTTAAGAGTTAAAAGTAAATAAACACACAAACACATAGAAAAAGTATTTTAATTGAACAAAAAACATAACCACGAAAAAAGTCCTTTAATATTCTTAATTAACCATTAATACTTACCTGTCCCTTTAAAAGCCAGTTCCCACGCAATATCCTCGGAAATATACTAATCAGTTACAATGTAACAAAGTTGTTACAATGTAACAACTGTTACTTTGTAACACCACCGCACCCGACGTCACTCGCCGCTCACCCGCCGGCCGCCGCATACACTCTAAGTACCCGCCGGCTCCCGCCGTCCACTCCGCCCACACCTGTCACCCATATACATGCTGGCACCCATGGGTGCCAGCATGCATATAGGTGACATGTGGGAGAGGCGGGGAGGGCAGCGGAGCCGGCGGGGACTTAGCGTCCTAAACCCGACAGAGCTCTGAGCTTTATAGCTCAGAGCTCTCTAAAGCATCTTTGTATTTGGGCTCCAAGGAGCCCCATTGGTCCTTAGAGTCTGCTAAGGACCAATGGGGCTCCTTGGAGCCCAAATACAAAGATGCTTTAGAGAGCTCTGAGCTATATAGCTCAGAGCTCTGTCGGGTTTAGGACGCTAAGTCCCCGCCGGCTCCGCTGCCCTCCCCGCCTCTCCCACATGTCACCTATATGCATGCTGGCACCCATGGGTGCCAGCATGTATATGGATGACAGGTGTGGGCGGAGTGGACGGCGGGAGCCGGCGGGGACTTAGAGTGTATGCGGCGGCCGGCGGGTGAGCGGCGAGTGACGTCGGGTGCGGTGGTGTTACAAAGTAACAAAGTTGTTACATTGTAACAACTTTGTTACATTGTAACTGATTTTTAGTATATTTCCGAGGATATTGCGTGGGAACTGGCTTTTAAAGGGACAGGTAAGTATTAATGGTTAATTAAGAATATTAAAGGACTTTTTTCGTGGTTATGTTTTTTGTTCAATTAAAATACTTTTTCTATGTGTTTGTGTGTTTATTTACTTTTAACTCTTAAAGGAAATGGGTAAGGGGTACAAGTACCTCTATACTCATTTCTCCTGGGAGGGGGGGTGGGCATCTGGGGGACCCCTTTTTAAAGGGGACTCCCAGATGCCACCATGACCCCCCCCCCCCCAGGAAATCACGGCCTCCACCTCCACCGCCCATCGGAGGTGGAGAAGAGCCCCTTGTCCTTGGATTGGACAAGGGCTCGGAGGGGGAGGGGAAAGCTTGGCTGCCCCTCCCCTTCCGAGACCCCCCAATCCATGGACCATGCGGGCTGGAATAGTCAGGGTGCGGAGCCCCACGCGGCCGGTGCTCCGCATTCTGGCTATCCCAGTCTGCATGGGGGACAAGGGGTTAAAGAGGTCTGGGAGGGGGGACCCCACGTCGGTTTTTTTTAATATTTCCCACACTCAGAACGAAGTAAGTAAAACTCTTCCCACTTGGGGGAATCTATGAAAATAAAACACTATTGTTACCTGTGCAAAAAAAAAACTGACATTTTCCGCATTTTAAAGACATTTTTGCCCTTGAAACTTAAAAATCGATTTTCTCAAAAACTATAAGGTCTTTTTGAAAAAAAATTTTTCCTCTTATTCCTTCTGATCTCCTTAATATACCCTGTGAATTTGGTGTTCCTAAATTTTAAGCAGGCTTTGCTATTAACCGTTAAAGTCGGCGGGTTTTTAAATGTATATATTTTTACTTTGAAACTTTAACATCGATTTTCTCAAAAACTATAAGGTCTTTTTGAAAAAAAAAAATTCCTCTTATTCCTCCTGATCTCCTTAATATATTCTCCAAATTTGAGGCTCTTAGCAATTAAGGGGGCTTTGCTATTAACACTTAAAGTCGGCGGCTACCTAACATTGATCCATGCGTCAACTTTTCCGCTTGGCAGCATGACCTTTTGCATTAATTGCTAGTAGGATTGTATGCGTAAGCCTATAACGTAACAACCTGAATTACGGTATTCTTACGCGTAATTGCGTAAGGGCTATGCGTAATTACAGACATGTACCGAAATTGAATGTCTACGCCGTAAGCGTAATTCCGTAATGCGTAATAGCGTAAAATTACGCGTAATGATCCGTAAGCGTAGCTTTTTCCATTACGCCCAGCACTGGTAATCTCTGCTCCTGATGCAAATGTTTCACCTTGCTTCATGACAGAACCGGCCCTGTCAAGCAGTGCAGCAGAAACAGCAGTCAGTCATAGTATTTATAGCTGAATCATGATTTTTAATATTTTCTAATAAAGAACTAGTTTTTACTACTTGATGGTGCTGACCCACCTGTGGGTTGGACTTGGAGAGCCACAGTGCAGGGGAACATTGGGGTCACAGCACATTACAAGACTTCACTCTGTTCAGTGTTTGCTATACGTTGTTACTTTGGATGTCATATCACAAGCTGTTCCTGTAAAGGCGCTCACAATCTAATCCCTACCATAGTCCAAAAAGTCCCCACCATTGTCTAAGGCTAGTTGTAGGGAGAACCAATTAACACATTTTTGGAGCGTGGGAGAAAAATTGGAGCGCCAGGTGGAAACCCATGTAAACAGTGAGCTCAAACAAGCTTCAGTTAGTACAGTATAACTTTAAACACTTCAGGACCACAGGCCACAGGCTCCCCCCCACCTCGCTGTCATGCGTCAAACGAGCTTTCTGCTATGGGGAAGGAAAGGAGTCAATTTCATTGGCTCCTTACCAGGTGATCAGTATGAGCAAATCACAGTGATCACCAAACGGCATAATGAAAAAAAGGGCTGTCCTTAAGAGGAACTGCAGTGAAAATAACGCAATGAAAAAAAGTGCTTATTTTTTTCAATTATTTATAAATGATTTAGTCGGTGTTTGCCCATTCAGAGGCGTAGCTAGGGTTTTCAGCGCCCGGGGACAAAGACTATTAATGCGCCCCCTAAGGTGAAGGGTCGTGACCAAATGTGGGCGTGGTTATGGGTGCTCCACATTTGGTCACGCCCCTTCAAATGTACATGGAGGTTAGCAGGCTCACGCTCACCCACCCTCCCTCAGTATGTACCTTCCAGCAAGTTTCAAGACAAATTCAGAAATCATGAGCCCCCCCATCAAGACAAATTCCGCAATCATGAGCAAACATGAGGCCCCCAACATGACCAACTCAGCAATCATGAGGCCCCCAACAAGACAAATTTAGCAATCCTGAGGCCCCCAACAAGACAAATTCAGCGATCTTGAGGCCCCCAACAAATCATGAGGCCCCCAACAAGACAAATTCAGCAGTCATGAGGCACATAAATAGACAGCATTTCACATAAATAGGCAGAATGCCCCCTTAATATGGTAGACACCTCTCACCTGGCAGCAGTTCCCCAAAATACACTCAATCTGACAGCAGTGCTTCCCCAAAAATAGGTAGCCCCAGGTCTATAGGTGTCCCCAGAATAGGTGGCCAGCAGTATAGATGTCCCCAGAACAGGTAGCCAGGGGTAGAGATGTCCACAGAACAGGTAGCCAGGGGTATATGTGCCCAGTATATGTAGGCAGGGGTATGTGTCCCAGTATATGTAGCCAGAGGTATGTGTGCCCAGTATATGTAGCCAGGGGTATGTGTGCCCAGTATATGTAGTCAGGGGTATGTGTGCCCAGTATATGTAGTCAGGGGTATGTGTGCCCAGTATATGTAGCCAAGGGTATATGTGCCCAGTATATGTAGCCAAGGGTATATGTGCCCAGTATATGTAACCAGGGGTATATGTGCCCAGTATATGTAACCAGGGGTATATGTGCCCAGTATATGTAACCAGGGGTATATGTGCCCAGTATATGTAACCAGGGGTATATGTGCCCAGTATATGTAACCAGGGGTATATGTGCCCAGTATATGTAACCAGGGGTATATGTGCCCAGTATATGTAACCAGGGGTATATGTGCCCAGTATATGTAGCCAGGGTTATATGTGCCCAGTATATGTAGCCAGGGGTATATGTGCCCAGTATATGTAGCCAGGGGTATATGTGCCCAGTATATATAGCCAGGGGTATATGTGCCCAGTATATGTAGCCAGGGGTATATGTGCCCAGTATATGTAGCCAGGGGTATATGTGCCCAGTATATGTAGCCAGGGGTATATGTGCCCAGTATATGTAGCCAGGGGTATATGTGCCCAGTATATGTAGCCAGGGGTATATGTGCCCAGTATATGTAGCCAGGGGTATATGTGCCCAGTATATGTAGCCAGGGGTATATGTGCCCAGTATATGTAGCCAGGGGTATATGTGCCCAGTATATGTAGCATGGGGTATATGTGCCCAGTATATGTAGCCAGGGGTATATGTGCCCAGTATATGTAGCCAGGGGTATATGTGCCCAGTATATGTAGCCAGAAGTATATGTGCCCAGTATATGTAGCCAGAAGTATATGTGCCCAGTATATGTAGCCAGGGGTATATGTGCCCAGTATATGTAGCCAGGGGTATATGTGCCCAGTATATGTAGCCAGGGGTATATGTACCCAGTATATGTAGTTAGGGGTATATGTGCCCAGTATATGTAGGCAGGGGTATATGTGCCCAGAGTAGGTAGCCAAAAGTATATGCCCAGTATATGTAGTTAGGGGTATATGTGACCAATATATGTAGGCAGGGGTATATGTGCCCAGAGTAGGTAGCCAGGGGTATATGTGTCCAGAGTAGGTAGCCAGGGGTATATGTGTCCAGAGTAGGTAGCCAGGGGTATATGTGCCCAGAGTAGGTAGCCAGGGGTATATGTGCCCAGAGTAGGTAGCCAGGGGTATATGCCCAGTATATGTAGTTAGGGGTATATATGCCCAATATATGTAGGCAGGGGTATATGGGCCGAGAGTAGCTAGCCAGGGGTATATGTGCCCAGAGTAGGTAGCCAGGGGTATATTGAAGAGGAGCTTGGTCTCTTGGGACAGAGTTTGTTAAAGGCTGTTCCCGGGTGCACAGGGAATGGTGAAGTATGGTGAGACACTCTGCATGTTTTTAATCACTGCTGTGAAGTATATATGAGCAATCCTGGCCAGATGAATTGCATATGCTTACTACTATTTTTTGCACGTGCTTTTTTTTCAGTGAAGCAGTTCTGTTTGGGACCTCAGTATCCAGCAATAAACTGCACTTTCTTTGACTGTGCTAGGGAAATCAGAGCTACACACAGACTGTGCTGAGGTGATAAGTATTACCTGCTAGTTAGGCAGAGAACTCATAACCCTGTTTGATTGAACTGCATAGGAAATGTGATTATAGTGACATAATAGTGCATATGTTAGTCCAGTTAGATGCTCAGGTGTATACTTCATGGGTTTTAAAGGGATGGTGCAATATTTGGGGATAATGGGTATATTGTGTGTAATTTATGTGATGTGATTTTCATAATACACGTAGTTCATATATCAGTCATTGATCTCTGAGGTTTTTTGTTATTTCAGTAATTGGTTGTGTGAAGCACAAGGTAGTAGGTTATATTTGAGCCAGGGGTATATGCCCAGTATATGTAGTTAGGGGTATATGTGTCCAATATATGTAGAAAGGGGTATGTGTGCCCAGAGTAGGTAGCCAGGGGTATATGTGCCCAGAGTAGGTAGCCAGGGGTATATGCCCAGTATATGTAGTTAGGGGTATATGTGCCCAATATATGTAGGCAGGGGTATATGTGCCCAGAGTAGGTAGCCAGGTCAGGTGTCCCCCCTCCCCAGCAGTAGGGGAGCAGCGCAGAGAAGAGGAAGAGCTGCTCTCCCTCCCTCGCTCTCCCCTCCAATGTCCGCGTGGCTGGCAGCGGCGGGCGGAACTTACCTCCGTCTCGTCGCAGCGCCGGATGGATCTGCAACTACTCTGGTCTGGCCCAGACCAGAGCAGCGGCTGCGCACCCAAACTTCCGGCCGGCGCTGGAGCGAGACGGAGGTGAGTTCCGCCCGCCGCTGCCAGCCACCCGGACATTGGAGAGGAGAGCGAGCGAGAGAGAGCACCTAAGGTGAGGGAAGGAGGGGGGAGATGGCCCCCCTTCCCCACCGTCCGCACAGCTCTCCCTCTTCTCTGCGCTGCTCCCCTCATCCCCCCCCCCCCCCGGCAAAAGAAAAAAAAAAAAAAAAACCCCGAAGCTCAGCTGGGCGCCCTTGGGGACCAGGCGCCCGGGGGCACTTGTCCTACCCCGACCCCCCCTAGCTCCGCGCCTGTGCCCATTGTAAAATCTTTCCTCTCCTGATTTACATTCTGATATTTATCACATGGTGACATTTTTACTGCTGGCAAGTGATGTCTGTGGAAAGAGATGCTGCATTTTTGGTAGTTGGAAACAAAAGCAAAGCAACAAGGCTCCCACAGGGTGATGTCAGTACCTATGTCCTGGCATCACCCTGTGGGAGGGGTTTAACCACAATACTACAAAAAAAAACAAAAAAAACAAAAACAAAAAACAAAAAAAAACCTGGTGATTTATTCAAGAAAAGGAATTCTCCTGAGAAAGGGGGTATCAGATACCGATTGGGATGAATTCAATTCTTGATTACAGCTTCTCTTTAAAGAGAATCTGTATTGTTAAAATCGCACAAAAGTAAACATACCAGTGCGTTAGGGGACATCTCCTATTACCCTCTGTCACAATTTCGCCGCTCCTCGCCGCATTAAAAGTGGGTAAAAACAGTTTTAAAAAGTTTGTTTATAAACAAACAAAATGGCCACCAAAACAGGAAGTAGGTTGATGTACAGTATGTCCACACATAGAAAATACATTCATACACAAGCAGGCTGTATACAGCCTTCCTTTTGAATCTCAAAAGATCATTTGTGTGTTTCTTTCCCCCTGCAGTTCTCATGCACTGAAGTTTCAGGCTGCTCTTTTCTTCCTGCAAACAGCTTTGCCCTTGTCTGTAACTCCTCAGTATGTGAAAGCCCAGCCAGCTCAGAGGACGATTTATCCAGCTTGTAAAAGATAAGAGAGAAGAGAGAAGCTGCCCTAATCTAAATAATACACAGGCAGTGTGCAGAGAGAGGCCTGGAGGGGGGAGATGCATCACAGAACCACAACACTGAAGAACTTGGCAGCCTTCCAGACACAGGCTGACAAGTCTGACAAGAGAGATACGTTGATTTATTACAGAGATGGTGATAGTAGAACGTGCTGCAGTAAGCCAGAACACATTAGAA
This sequence comes from Hyperolius riggenbachi, assembly GCF_040937935.1. Lineage (NCBI taxonomy): Eukaryota > Metazoa > Chordata > Amphibia > Anura > Hyperoliidae > Hyperolius > Hyperolius riggenbachi. Next base: position 65,613,942 of record NC_090653.1, read on the forward strand.
TAGCTTTTTGAACTTGTAGGATGATAAAAAACAGGATGCAATTTTTGTTACGGAGTCTCTTTAAGGGGCCAGAGCCATACCGTCATAAATGAGCTAAACGGAACAAGAGGTGTGAGACCTATTGAAGCGGCCATATTTATTTCCTTTTAAACAATACCAGTTGCCTGGCAGTCCTGCCGGTCTTTCTGGTCAGTAGGGTCGAAATCACATACCTGAAACAAGCATGCAGCTATTCTTGTCAGATTTGTCATAGGAGTCTATGGCTTAAAGTATTAGAGATAGAGGTTCAGCAGGACAGCCAGGCAAATGTGCATTATTTAAAAGTCAGCCTTCATATCCCTCTCACCTCAGGTTCCCTTTAAAGGACTTACAAGGCCACAAAATAAATGTAGTTTTACTTAACCTAGGTCTTCCAGCCCCTAGAAGTTATTTGGGTGCCTCACCACAGCTCTGGTCCTCTCTGGGATCCCACTGGCATCCTCTAAGGATTAAGGACCCCCGGATGTGTTGCGGTCTTCTGCTCATGCGCGGCCGTGCAACCGTCCCCTGTGAGAGCATGCCCATGTCACTGGGAGCGTTCTGCACAGAGGCAGTACACTCCAATGATGTGGGTGCGTTCACAAGATTGTGCAGAAGCGTTTAACGATCTTCAGAGGCTGCCACCGGGACCCCGGAGAGGACCAGAGCTGTGGCAAAATGACTTCTAGGGGCTGGAAGAAGCCCCAGCTAAATAAAACTACATTTTGTGGCCTTGTAAGTCCTTTAACCACTTAAGGACCGTAGGCTTACAACCCTTAGTGCCATTGGCCATTCTCCTGGCCAATGTCTGCTCCCTTCCGAACAAGCTTGACGAACTGCTCGTACTACTCGGCAGCAATCGATCAATGGGCGCAAACACCCCTGTCCTTTGCTTCACTGAAACGTGGCTGAACGACACCATCCCGGACAACTCCCTTCAACTACCAGGCTTCAACCTTTTCCGAGCAGACCGGGACAGCGCACTCTCCGGTAAGCAGAGAGGTGGTGGCATCTGCCTCTACATTAAGACCACTTGGTGCACAAATGCATCCATCATAGACAACGGCTGCTCTCCAGACATTGAGCTCCTACTCATCAATTCTAGACCTCAGTACTCCCCAAGGGCGTTCTCCTCCTACGTTCTCGTGGGAGTATACATCCCCCCTAGTGCCAACACCAAGATCGCGCTGCGGATGCTCAGTGACACCATCTCACGGTGGGAGACATCCCTCCCAGATTCCCTCTTCATCATCTGCGGGGACTTCAACAGCGCAAACCTCCGCTCGGAGATGCCTCGCTACAAACAGCACATTACTTGCGCCACCAGGAATCAAAACACCCTGGACCATTGCTACACAGTCCTCAAAGATGCATACAAACCCACTCACCGAGCACCCCTAGGCAACTCTGACCACTGTCTAATCCACCTAATTCCCACCTACAGAAGACACCTTGAATCATCCAAACCGGTCCTCAGGACTGTAAGTGGACGGAGGAAGCTAAGCTGAAGCTACAGGCCTGCTTTGATTGCACTGACTGGAAGGCCCTCAAGGCACCCTGCCTAGAGGAATGGACAGAGAACGTCATTTCCTACATCAGGTTCTGCGAGGAGCTGTGCATCCCCACAAAGACCTTCAGGGTCTACCCCAACAATAAGCCTTGGTTCAACGGCAAGCTACGGCGGCTCAAGGAAGCAGCGCACAAGTCTGGTACACCAAAGGAGTTCAAGGCAGCCAGGTACACCCTTAAGCGCGAACTTGGCGCTGCAAAAAAGGACTACTCCATTAAGCTGGGCCTCAGTCTTCGATCCAACAACGCTCGGGAAGTCTGGCATGGTCTTAGAGCAGCCACCAACTTCAAACCCCCTCCTCAACAAGAGCCTCGAACTAGCAGAAAAACTCAACGAATTCTACTGCAGGTTCGAAAACCAACCCCTCCACACAGGTTACCACAGGGCCATCCCCAGGGAACCCCCCTCAGCCACTTCTCCCAGCTCGAAAACCAACCCCTCCACACAGGTTACCACGGGGTCACCCCCAGGGCACCCCCCTGAACCACTTCTCCCAGCTCAGACAGGGTCCCCCCAGCACCGGTAGAAGTCCAAGTGACCGACGTTCTCAGGCACCTCCAGAAACTGAATCCCAGGAAATCTCCTGGCCCAGATGGCGTGTCATCTATGTGCCTGAGAACATGCGCTAGCCAGCTAGCCCCTGTTCTGTCTGCCATATTTCAGAAATCCCTGACGAGTGGCAAAATACCTTCCTGGCACAAAAGGTCCACCATCATACCGGTACCCAAAAAACCAGGTGTCACGGACCTCAACAACTACAGACTCGTTGCCCTTACCCCAACTGTCATGAAGATCTTTGAAAAGCTGGTCCTCAGTCATCTGAAAGACTCCACTGATGCCCACCTAGATCCACTTCAATTCGCTTACAGAGCAAACAGGTCTATTGAGGATGCCATCAACATCAGTCTGGCATTCATCATGGAACATCTGGACAAACCCAACACCTACGCTAGGATCCTCTTCCTAGACTCCAGCTCTGCTTTTAATACAATCTGCCTGGACATACTGCATTACAACTTAGGACAACTCGGGCTTGATCAAACTCTCTGCGCTTGGATCAAGGACTTTCTCACGAACCGGACACAACAAGTCAAACTCGGCAGCTGCCTTTCTCAAGTGAGGAACACTAACACAGGTGCCACGCAAGGGTGTGTACTGTCTCCAATACTTTTCTCTCTTTATACTAACCGATGTACCTCAACTGCCGACTGCGTTAAGGTCATTAAATTTGCAGATGACACCACCATACTTGGCCTCATCAGTGAAGGGGATGAACGCACCTACCGCAGTGAGATCGAGCGAATCTGCAACTGGTGTAAGGACAACATGCTCGTCCTAAATGCAAAGACTGTCGAGTTAGCTGTGGATTTCAGAAAGCGCCCTCCTCCACTCAACCCGGTCTTCATCGATGGTACCGAGGTCAGCAGAGTATCAAGTGTTCGGTTCTTGGGCACTACCATCACCAATTACTTGAGATGGAGTGAAAACACCACTAAATGCCAGAAGAAGGCACAGCAACGGCTGTTCTTCCTAAGACAACTAAGGAAGTTTGGCATGCCGCGGGAGCTACTGTCAAGCTTCTACACTGCCACCATCGAGTCAATCCTGTGCTCCTCTATCACCGTCTGGTATGGAGGCGCCACCACAAGCGACAAGTACAGACTACAAAGAGTAATCAATGCCGCAGAAAGGATCATCGGTACACCCCTGCCACCACTAGACCTCCTGCACGCATCCAGGCTGGGGACAAGGGCTAACAGGATAGACCCCCACCATCCTGGCAGCCGCTTCTTCAAGCGCATGTGCTCAGACCAACGCTACAGAGCTATTTCCACCCAAACCTCCAGACACAGGAACACCTTCTTCCCCCAAGCAGTGCACCTTCTGAACTCGGGCCCTGCACACAGCAGGCCTGTCACCCTGGAGTAGACAGCCTGTATGCACCGACTCTGTGGCTGCTCTTCATTCCGTGCATATTTGCTCCTAGGACTAATTAACCAATTAGCTGTCTCAGCCGCTACGTACCTTCTCTATGTCTGTTCTTCATTGCATGTGCACCTGCACTAATATGTTTCAATGCCTATGTCAATGTATGTAGGTGTATTGCACTACTTTTGTTTCAATGCCTATGTCAATGTATGTATGTGTATTGCACTATTATGTGTTATGCTGTTCTTGCACTATGCACAATGCCGATGTGTACCACAAACAATTCCGAGTGTGGCTACCGCCACACTTGGCGAAATAAATTTGATTCTGATTCTAGTGACCAGGCTATTTTTTACAAAATTAGGCCACTGCAGCTTTAAGGCCTCGCTGCAAAACAAACACAGAACATTTATATCACGCTTTTCTCCTGGCGGACTCAAAGCGCCAGAGCTGCAGCCACTAGGACGCGCTCTATAGGCAGTAGCAGTGTTAGGGAGACTTGCCCAAGGTCTCCTACTGAATAGGTGCTGGCTTCCTGAACAGGCAGAGCCGAGATTCGAACCCTGGTCCCCTGTATCAGAGGCAGAGCCCTTAACCAGTACACTTTCCAGCCACCTGGATAGTGTACTATCCAGGTGGCTGGCCAGGCCATACAACTCAGCACACAAGTGATTCCCCACCAACAAAGCTTTCTGATCGCTCCCATGAGGTTTGCTTATTTTTTTTTTTTTTCCAAATTATTAGGCCCTCCCTCCGCCAGCCAATCACCACGATCGTCTGTCATAGGCATCAGCCTATGACAGCCGATCGCTCCTGGTGCTCTGTAGGGGACAGCCAAGTGATGCAGCACTGTACATTGTAAATAGATGGCGTTTTCGCCATCTAACAGTCTCTTAGCAGCGACAGAGCTCAGTAATTCAAGCGGAGATGTGCGCATCGACGCATGCGATCTCCTGCAAAACCCCGCCCCAGGACTTCACGCCAATTGGTGTTGCGCGGTCCTGGGGCTGCCGCGGTCGTTAAATTAAAAAGGACCACTATAGCAAATATCGTAAACATTTTAAATAACAAACACATACAAATAACAAGTACATTTCTTCCAGAGTAAAATGAGCCATAAATTACTTTTCTCCTATGTTGCTGGCACTTAGGGCCAGAGCCCACTGACGCACTTGTGTCCGCTTTTCAGTTACACCTCAATGTTACAGATGCTGAAAAGCGGACAGAGGCGGATACAACTGCGTTAGTGGGCTCAGGCCCTAACAATTAGTAGCAAAAATCTGACAGAATGACAGGTTTTGGACTTAGTGAATGGCAGTTGCTCCTTCCAACTGCCAAGTAAGTGTGCAAACAGGAAGGGGGCGGTGTGCCTCTTTATATAAATTCTTTTCAGGGATTGTCTCTTTAGAAACAATAAAGGCCATGCTGAGAATCCCCCATAAAGTCCAAAACCTGTCGGTTGTCAGATTTCTACTACCTACTGTAAGCGACGGCAAAATAGGAGAAAAGTAATTTATGGCTCATTTTACTCTGCAAGAAACCTACTTCGTATTTGTATGCGTTTACATGCATTTTACAATTTTCGCGATAGTGGTCATTTAAGCACCACTGGCTTAGAGGGAGTTTTTTCCTCATTAACAAAAGGAGTTCCACTGCTATGAAATCTGAGCTCTTCACCAAATTTACACTCTAGCTGTATGTCATGTACAGCTAGAGAGTGTAAATTTGGTAAAGAGCAGAACGTATTTCACAGCCAAAGCAAGATGTTCCTGTGAGCTTATCAGTGTTGCGTTCATACAGCACACATCCCCTCCTCAGAGAGTGTTACAGGCTGCCAGAGAGGCCCTATTGCTCAAACAGCATCCTCACCCTCTGTGGTCATCTGATGCCATTTCTTCCTCTCTGGCAGGGAAATCTTGCTACAGCAACAACTATTACACAACATCACACATGACATACTAAGTACGGGAAAGCCATTGCTGGATGACTTCCTATTAAACTCACAGATGATGTGATCTGAGCACACCTCTCTAGTTGTAGGTGCTATTGTCATCGCAATACTGCTAAACCACTACAATGCAGCATCAAAATGGTAGACTAGTTATTGGTTTCTAGTAAACAGAAAATCTTCTGTTATTAAAATAAATACCTAGACCAGTTAAAGAGAATCTTAAGTGGAAATAAAAACTGATATGATTTGAATGTGTAGTACATACTGATAAGAAAAAAAAACATTAGCACAGATGTGTCTCATATTGTTTCCAGTTCAGGAAGGGTTATACTCCAGTTAACTATGCAAAAGAGCTTCTCTGAGCTCTGCAACTTTATAAAAGTGGTAGACAGCACTGTGTTTTGAAGCTCTTATCTCAACTGTCATTGTTTTTTCTTTGCTTACGGTTTTTCTGCAGAGAAAAGTTCAAAGCATCATTACCCTGCTCTGTGAAATCAGTTGGAATGCTGAGTGTATTGTGGAAACTGCAATTATTTGAGAATGATGCAATGTTATAGAAAACGCTATATACCTGAAAATAAAAAATATGACACTACTTTCTTTGCTACTAATGTTCTATTAATTATCCGTATTACACAACCAATTCATGATGAGTTTTTTCCCGCTTCAGTGTCACTTTAATGCAGAAGTTCCATTTAGCACCACAATTAGTACGTTCATCTTCAGAAACACGAATGAGGTTTAAATCCCGAGCTCAGGCTCATGCATATTGTGTGGTATATATTATAATTATTAGTGCACATAGTTATGTGCATTGCATATAACCTTATTACATGTAACAATGGGCGTAGTGGTTTGCACTCTCGCCTTGCAATGCTGGGTCGGGTCCCCATTTCGAATCCAGGCCAGGGCACTATCTGCATGGAGTCTGTAAGTTCTCCCTGTGTCTGTGTGGCTTTCCTCCGGGCATTCCGGTTTCCTCCCACATCCCAAAAACATACAGATAAGTTCATTGGCTTCTCCCCAAATTGGCAATAGACTGTGACACATACACTACATGATACATACATAGACATATAACTATAGTAGGGATTAGATTGTGAGCCCCTCTAAGGGACTGTTAAAGGGATACTTGTGGTAAGCCTGCAATAAAATAAAAAAAACAAAATAAAAACAGTTTTAATCACCTGGGGCTTCTACCAGCCCCCTGCAGCCATCCCGTGCCCTCACAGTCACTCGCGGATCCTCCTGTCCCCCACCGCCAGCCAGTTTTTACTGCGCCTGTGCAGGCCTAGCTACGCTTCTTCGTAATAGTGTCCTGCGCAGGATGCTATTGGATGGGAACGCGAAAGAATTGTGGCCAGGCCTGTCGGCAAAACGAAACTGACGGCGGGGGACAGGAGGATCCGTGAGCGACTGCGAGGGCACGCAAACGCTACAGGGGGCTGGTAGAAGCCCTAGGTTAAGTGACAAGACAATATACTCTGCAGTGCTGCAGAAGAGGTCAACACTATCTAAACACTACAGAATAATAAAATTATAAAACTAAAAAGGTATCGCCATCAAACAGCAGAGTACTAATGTGACTGTGTATATTTGTAGGTCATGTGTGCAAATTATAGTCATTTATAAATACAATAAATAAAATAAAGTGCCAACATATTACGCAGCGCTGAATGACTTCGTTATGACTAAGGATCTGCGATTTCCAAAACACGGAAGATGGTGACCATATTGCCCTTTGTGGATGAATTGTTTCATTGTTTTTAACACTGTGCAGATTCAGGTGGCCCTGTGGTCATGCACGGTCATTTCTAGGTCAACCTAAGGTGGCCATACATCTGGCGATTCTGTGGCCGATCTACCATCCAATAATCAAATCACATGAAAATCGGTGCCGCAACAAGTATGACCCGATTGATGATCGAAAGCATGCCCGAAATAGGCCGAATGTATTTATCGCACATGCTGTATAGTATCAGACTGACGTGGCGGATAGAGTATGCAGCAGTAGGGGCATAATATTGGGTAATATTATTATAGGAATATTGGGTAATATAGCGGTAACATTGGAATTAGCGAGGAACGTGACAGAACCCTCGGGCGCCGTCTTCCCAAATATTATATGTGCCCCCCAATACCCCTGCATTAAAATACTTTACGAGTCCAGCTGCCGGCGTATAGCACGTGGTGCATGTGTGACGTCACAGGCGCCTCGCATGCAGTTCACCGGCAGCCACGTAGGGCGACCATTGAGGAAGCAGGAGCGCCGGCCACTAGCGGACGGCAAGACAGGTAAAGTATTTAAATACATGGGCACCGGGGGCATATATAACACATGGGGGGCAGAGATGGAGGTGGCATTACAAGGCCAATTCTGAAAGATGGTGTTGAAATCGGTTGGGATCAGCCTGCACTGTATGGGCAGTCAACAGGACTCTCTCCGATCAGATAGAGATCTGTCTCTTGGTCGGTCTGACCATACATCGGATTACAAAACCTGAAAGTCCAATGAATCATTTATTTTAATAACATCCGTTCACACACAAGTCTGGAATGGATCTGTTGGAATGCACGATGAGATGATATATTTGCATGGACAACGTGCGCAGTTTCAGTTGCAGTGAAGCTTACTTTTCAAGAACTGTATGCATCTCCTGTATAAATCCCCTTTACTGTGTTTTTACAAAAGATCCAACTCCCCAGTGTCAACCTAGCCTAAGGGCTCAGACACACTAGAAGCGCTTTTTCTTAGTCCTTTTTGGCTATTAGAGCTTTCTGGGATTTATTTTTTTTTTAAATGGTCATACTGACTTGCATTAAAATAAGATCACGATTTTACCACAATTTTAAAGTAAGTCAATGGGAGCATTTTTCAAAAGCTCTCAAAAAGCTCTGATGGCCAAAAATCACTCAGAAAAGGGCTTATAGTGTGTGTGCCTAAGCCCTAAGTGTTGGAGAAGTAACATGGAAGCAAACCCATGAGCTGGGTACTGTCAGACTGCCTTCACCATTAGGATATTGTAGAAGTTCTATTCCAACTATTGCTGTCCCCTTTTTCAAATGAGTCCTTTGAAAATACCACCCAACGTTGAAATATTTTGCCTGAAAACCAGTACATGACAAGAAGAGCTGATGCATTCTGACCTGAACCAATCCTACACTTTAGCTAAACTGACCCTTCGAACCAAACATTTAAATAAAGGTTTGTGTTAAAGTGTCACTTTATCTATCAGGGTCAGAAATGCATCAGCTCTTGTTGCGGTCATGTACCACTGCTGTACTACAAAAAATGAGTTTCACTTACCTGGGGCATCTACCAGCCCCCTGCAGCCATCCTGTGCCCTCGCAGTCACTCATGGCTCCTCAGGTTCCCCGCCACCAGCTAGTTTCATTTTTGATGACTGAGTCGACGTGCCGCCACACGTTCCTTTGCACGCGTTCCCGCTGGTGCAGGGAGCTATCACGGGCATTAACGCCTACATTTTTACACGTTGCAGGTTCAATGTGTCATTTTTACGCGTAAAAATGTACACGTTAATGTCCGTGCTGGCGGCGGGGGACCGGAGGAGCAGAGAGTGACTGCGAGAGAACAGGATGGCTGCAGGGGGCTGGTAGATGCCCCAGGTAAGAAATTTTTTTTTTTTCCCCAGAGTTAAGGATCCTTTTAAATAGATGACTAACAAAACATGTGATTTTTATCTTAACATTTGGAGTGCATAACTTTTTTTGTTGATAGCAGCAAATTCCCATAAGAATGAAGTATACCATACCTTGAGGGTTTTAATTCTATTTACAGATCCAGATTTGCGAAAGAGGCCTTCAGTGGAGAGATGGCTGCTAAGGAACTGACAGATGTCAACCACAAGCCTGAAGGAGATAAAGGAGAAGATTACTACTAGTCATTTTAGCCTGTTAAGGTGGCCATACACTTATAGATTTGCAGCAGATTCTACCATCAGATTTCTGTCAGGAATCTATCTGATGTGTGCCACACAATAGGAGCAGATTTCCAATAGATTTCAGAATGAAATCTATTGGAAATCGATCTAAATGCATTATTGGACGATTAGATCCAAAGCAACTCTATGGGCCATCGATCTGCTGCCAGCAGCAGATCAACCTAGATTTTCCATCATGTCAGATAGATCAAATCCATTGAAATCGTTCGAAATCTGTGACAAATTGATCTAATGGGGAATTTGAAAATCAATTTCTGATCGATCGAGTCTATAGAATCGATGATCGATGGATGGCTGAAATCGACCAGTGTATGGGCCCCTTTAGATAGGTAGGGTTTTTTGCTGCGCACCTCACACTAACAATGTAAAACGACCCTTAAACAATGCAAATTGCCTTGTCAACCTGCTGATCCTATGTAGTGATGTTAGCTACCAGTACGTAGGGAAGGGAGGGGTTAACTTGCCTATGCTGCCACCTATAACCGATGCGTTCCACTCGTGGTCCATGGAACGCCACTACTCCTCCTTCCGGGTTTGAAGCAGGAAGTAGTGGAGTTACGTGCTGCAGGTGGAACGCATGGAACATCGGTGGCAGCATTGGTAAGTTGTCTCCCCCTCTCCCATGGGCAGGGCTATCTAATTTAAATTTAGGATTATGAGTAGCTACGTACTGGTACATCACTAAGCATATGCCTATAAGGACTTATTTCCACTAGCATATTACATTTTGCATATATGTTTTTCTGTATGCAGATTGCCGCATTTTTAAGCAAACTTCAACGCCACTTTTTGTATGCAGCTATCAATACATAGGAAACAGATCCGTGCTACAATCCATAATTATTCTGAGAATCCAGAGAATTTGCATTCAATGGAAAATACTCCATTGACATGCACTGGTTTCAGTTTTGATGGGGGAAAAAAAAAAAAAAAAAAAAAAAAAAAAAAATCAGGGCTGTGGAGTCGGTGCAAAAATCCACCGACTCCTCAGTTTAGGATTCCACCGACTCAGACTCCTCTAATTTGCATATTACAATCTTGTTGATTGAAAGTATGTAACATGAAATTCGTCTCTTAACTGCCAACGCTTAGGAATTTTACAAGACAACTGAAGTGAGAAGGATATGTAGACTACTATATTTATTCCATTTAGTCATAGACTAAAACTAGTCCTTGGTAAGGGCCTTGGTCCTTGGTAAGGGATATCGCGAATCCGCATGCGTGGCCCGCATGCAGATTCGCACAGCCAATACAAGTGGATGGGCCTGTTTCCACTTGTCAGTTTTGCTGTGCAGGATTTTTCTGCATGGTACAGCCCTCAGAATTCGCCTGCGTGTGGAATGCAGGCGAATCGCACGCAATGTATTTAATAGGGAAATCGCATGCGTTTTCCCCATGCGTTTTTGCCGCGAATTCGCATAGGTACCCATGTTAATTCACACAGGCAGTGACATGGTTAAAATCGCATCACCCTAACCTATGCAAAATCGCGGCAAAAACGCATGCGGAATCGCACCCGCATGCGATTTGCCTGCGGTGATTCGCCGGCGATTCTGCAACGCTATAGTGGAAACGGGCCCTAAGAGTACTTGTAAAAGGTACAGACCGGAACAAAGAACATCTATCAGGCCCTAGGCAATGTAACTGTGGGTACATGTAAGAGTGATGTGCAGGTACTCTGCAGGAGAAAAAGGAGCTTCTTCCTCTATTACACATTCTTCATGTACAATCTGAACCAGGTTTATGGGTGATAGACAACACCTCTGTGTTCAATGTGTCACTGGTTCTGAGAGGGGGGAAAACAAAAAAATGGATGTTTGCTGTACATGACAGCATATTTAAAGTAAACCAGAGATATGAAAAGAAGAGGATTTGAAACTCACCTGTGGCTTCCTCCAGCAGCATAAACCCATGGGAGTCCCACGCCGTCCTCCCACGGTCTGCCGTTAAGCTGCGATCAGCCCTGGTAACAGGCTCAGTCGGGTTCAGTCTGGGTCTTCTGCACATGTGCGGACCCTCCCATGCATGCACAGTAGACTCAGACTGGACACGACTGAGTCAGTTACCGGAGCTGTTTGCGGCTGAACGGCAGACCACAGGAGGCTGGCGTGGCACTCAGGCGGGTTTATGCTGCTGGAAGAAGCAGCGGATGATTATCAAATCATCTTTTCAGATCTCTGGTTTACTTTAAAGTTATAACAGTGGAGTGTCGCATTAAAATGGCCAGACAACCTCGATTGTCAAATCTTGTCCATATTTGTGGTACGAGGGATTAATGAATCCGTGGCAACACATGTTACAATAAAAAGATTTGATTTCACAGTAATTCGATAAAAACGATCGGTTGTACAGAAAAATCAAAAGTCATTTATTCAAGCAAGAAATATGATCAAGTTTCCTGTTTTTTTTTCTATAAAACTCGATCGGGAGTTGCAGATATTTCTGTACAATTTTTCTGAATATTAAATGATGTGGGATAGACTGTCAATTTCTTGATTTATACAGCCAAGCTATTTTTTCTGGATTTTCAATCTTTTTTTTCCATAATTGGGGAAATCTTGAACACATCCATGTGCTACACTGGTCAGATTTATCAAATGTTACAATCAGAAAAACTGAGGCTCCTATGGAAGAAGAGCGCTTTACAAATGCTTTGTTGGTAATGTGCGGCGGGCCAACATGACGAATGGCAAACATACTCACTGGGGCACTTCTCTCTCTGTGCTGGGTGGAAGCGACTGCAGAGGAACACCAAACAATCCCCCATTGGATGATTTTCTCTAAGGAGGAAAAGGACACACAGGACAATCTGATGAATATGTTCAGCTGTCTGTAATATTTCCAGCAGCGTCGCTGTGCTCATTCTCACCTGAACATCGGGGCTGACTGTCTTCTTTGGCATCCGCAGTTTAATCCCCAGTGATTTCAAATGTTGGATAATGACAACTGATGGGCCTGTGGCTCTCATGATTAGTAGGACGTGGGTTTCTTATATCAAGTCTAAAATACAAATAAAATCATTATGTAACTGTCAGGAACCCAGCCTCACGGCAAGATTGCAGAGACAGGACCTGACTGTTTTCAACCAATGTGAGAGGAGCAGCAACCTAATTTAACCTCCTTTGGTGGTAACCCCCTTGGTGGTAATGGTCGGGGCGGAAAACCGCAGCTCAGAGCGGTAACCCCGACCTACACTCGGGGTAGCCACCGGAGGCTCTATGCAGAGCGATGCGCGCAGCGAGCGTTTCAACTCCCCTCCCGGGTGATCCCGTCGTCAACCGCCATCATTCTTCCGCGCCTCTGCTTCCCCCTGGTGAGATCGCAGTCTCACTTTAGGGTTACAACACCACCTGGAGGCCGGAGGGAAAACTGCAGCACTGGAGCCCAGGGAGGCAAGTACAGGGGCTACTGCAGGCTCTCTGCTGGTATGATTATTTTTTTCATAACTTTAGGGTCTAAAGCAGGCATGGGCAAACTTGGCCCTCCAGCTGTTAAGTAACTACAAGTCCCACAATGCATTTGCCTTTATGAGCTATGACTGTGGCTGCCAGACTCCTGCAATGCATTGTGGGACTTGTAGTTCCTTAACAGCTGGAGGGCCAAGTTTGCCCATGCCTGGTCTAAAGGCACATGAAAAAAAAAACAAAAAAAACCTGTACCGCTTTTAGACCCCAACATCAGAAGGAATCATACCGCCAGGGAGGTTAAAGTAGGCCTATATTAAAACTAGAATTGAACTTACCTGGGGCTTCTACCAGTCCCTTGCAGCCGCTCTGTGCCTGCACCGCCACTGAACGATCCTCTGGTTCCCTGCTGTGCCGTTACCCATTAGATGCAGATGCACGTGGCCACGGCTGCAAATGCGCAGTGGTCCATCGACTCACCAGTCAGCCGGCCAGAAGAGGGTCGCTGCGGGGAACTTCAGGAACACTTAGGCCACATACACACATCAGACCATAGTCTTTTGAAAATGAAAGATCACAGACCAATCTTACCACCCTTCCTGTAGTATAAGAGCCATACTCTACACAGTCTTTTCTATGGAGCTGAACTCCCCATCATATAGAAATCTTTGCAAGATGCTGCACACACAGATGCTGCACAGACATAAAAGATCAGTATCTGCAAAAGATCTGTTCCTGCCAAAGATCCATTCCTGCAAATTGCAATGATAGTCTATGAGGTCTGCAGATCATCATACACACACATGATTTAACTGACATTCATCTGCAGATCAGATCCAGCAGGATGGATTTTCAGATCTGCAGATGATTGCTTGATCTGCAGATGAATGTCAGTTAAATCATGTGTGTATGATGATCTGCAGATCTCATAGACTATCATTGCAATTTGCAGGAATGGATTTTTGGCAGGAACAGATCTTTTGCAGATACTGATCTTTTGTGTCTGTACAGCATCTGTGTGTGCAGCATCTTGCAAAGATTTTTTTCTGATGGGGAGTTCAGCTCCATAGAAAAGACTGTGTAGAGTATGGCTCTCATACTACATGAAGGGTGGTAAGATTGGTCTGTGATCTTTCATTTTCCAAAGACTATAGTCTGATGTGTGTATGAGCCTTTTGTGACAACACGACCAGGGTGGCTGCAGGAGGCCGGTAGAAGCCCCAGGTAAGTTAAAGGGGAACTGAAGAGAGAGGTATATGGAGGCTGTCATATTTATTTCCTTTTAAGCAATACCAGTTGCCTGGCAGCCCTGCTGATCCTCTGTCTCTGATACTATTAGCCATAGCCCCTGAACAAGCATATGCAGCAGATCAGGTGTTTCAGACTTTAAAGTCAGATCTGACAAGACTAGTTGCATGCTTGTTTCTGGAGTGATTCAGATGGTCTGCATTGCTAGTCATAGTTCTCACACAGTATGTGAATCGCATGTGACATATGGAGGCTGGCATATTTATTTCCTTTTAAACAATGCACATTGCCTGGCTGTTCTGCTGATCATCCGTCTCTATAGGCCGGTTTACACTGCATGTACTGGATCAAACGGATCCGTTTTAATTAGCGCACGGTCAATGCGATGCACCCGTCGATCTGCATTTATCACAGCCACAACAAACTTATGCTCCATTCGGCAGAACAGATCCGCTTGAACTGGAGCAATGTGATAAGATGCTATTGATTAACATAACATCCGTTAGGTTTTTTTCTGTTTAGTTCCGCTAAAAATATATATTTTTTTATGCCAGTGTGAACCAGGGCGGTGCAGTAATTTTGGTTAAAGAGACACTGAAGCTAAACTAATTTTGCCCATTTTACCTTATAATTCGCTTCAGTGCTCTCATGACACGTAAACCGCCGCACCTGCGCTGCAAAACGAGGGCTGCAGAGCCCCCAAATCCCTCTGCAAATATCCACGTCTAACTTGGTCGTGGATTTTGCTGCTCTGAGAGGCAGAGCTATGAGCTGTAGCTCTGCCTCTCTTGCCGTCAATCGCCGCCCCTCTCTGTAAAGGAAGAGTGAGAGGGGCGGGGAGAGGCTGCGATCCGCCGCAATGGACATCAGAAGAGGCAGTGCTGAAGCTAAAAGCTCTGCCCCTTCCAAGAAATGCCGGCTGGATTGCCCCCCTGGGATTTGGGTGCTCTGCAGCCCTCGTTTTGCAGCGGGGACGCGGCGGTTTACATGTCATGAGAGCACTGAAGCGTATTATAAGGTAAAATGGGCAAAATTAGTTCGCTTCAGTGTCTCTTTAACTGGAGTTAGAGGTTTCATAAACAAAGGAGTCATAGTTGGATGATTTTTGTACCGACTCCACAGCCCTGGTGTGAACCAGCCCCAATACTTATAACTATAGATCCTGAGCGAGTATGCAGATCATGTGTGTTTCTGGCACTTCTGCAGCCAGAGATCAGCAGGGTTGCCAGGCAACTTTTTTTTTTTTTTTAAGGCAATAGTCTACTTTAGGGGGTGCACCAGGAAACCTTGGCCCATATGCAATTCACTTTTTCACTTGCGTTTTCTCCTAGGTGATATGATAATTTTAAACTTGTCAATAAAATGCAGTTTAAACCACCAGCAAGCAAACAAATACTCAAAATAACTTTGATAGTACGTTTTAAACTATTTTTTATATACTTTTCCATTGCACAGTGCCAAAAAAGTTATTTTTTACTTTATTAAGTTATTGAAAAAAAATTATCTCCTGGGAGAAAACTGAGAAGAAGAAGTGAATTGCATATGGCCCCTTATGAGGAAATTCAGCTAACATGCTTGGGTGGACAGCACCCTCCCGAACTGCTAGGTTTCCCATAGCTTGTATTAACCACTTCAGGATTCTGCATACGCGTAAGTACGCCCCGGAGTCCTGAAGCCCATAGTGAAGAGGGGAGGGAGGAATAGCGCTGCGGAGGGGGGCTTTGAGGAGCTCCCCCCGCTAGGCACAGCAGCGCGGCGGCGATCAGACCCCCCCAGCAGGACATCCCCCTAGTGGGGAAAAAAGGGGGGGTAGGGGAGTCTGATCGCCCTGCCTAATATCTGATCTGTGCTGCGGGCTGAAGAGCCCCCGCAGCACAGATCAGGCTGAAATCCGGAAGTGGTTAAACTACGCCCACACTACTTGGCCAATCACAATGCTTTGTGCCGTAGAGGGTGCTGTTATTGGCGAACTGCTCCCTATGAGGATTCCTGCTGGGTCCCCAAAAGTAAACTAAGTAGACTTATTCGCACCTTCAGTGAACCTGAGGTGAGAGTGATATGGAAGCTGCCATATTTATTGCCTTTTCAACAATACTAGTTGCCTCCATCAGCCCTGCTGATCTATTTGATTGCAGAAGTGTCTGAATTACACCAGAAACAAGCTGGTCAGAAACCCCTGATCTGCTGCATGCTTGTTCAGGGTCTATGGCTTAAAGTAATAGAGACAGAGTATCAGCAGGATAGCCAGGCAACTGGTATTGCTTAAAAAGGAAATAAATATGGCAGCCTACATATCAATCTCGCCTCGGGTTCACTTTAAGGCTACTTACACACCAAGACATTGCGTTTTAGGGGACGTTATGGTCGCATAACGTGCTCCTAACGCAACGCATGGTGGTGCGGGTGAGCCGCGTTAGCGGCTCTATCTGCATAAGGTCTCCCAGGGCGGCGCTCCTTGGCCGGCGGGACCTCGTGATGCGGAGCGAGACACTCCGCATCACGTGGTCCCGCCGGCCAATCAGCAGGCGCCAGTGCAGTGCATATTAAGTAGCCATGTGCGCGGCTACTGTAGCGGCATCTCCCCGCCTCTTCTCCGCCCCCCCCCCCCCCCCCCCCTGAGCATGTGCAAACAGTCTTACGCGGCTAAAGCCGTTAGAACGCACAGCATGCTGCACTTTCACTACAACGTGCAGCGTTACATGTAACGTAACGTGGGCAGTGTGAACAGCCCACTTGTGTTACATTGCTGTGCGCTGGGGGAGCGTTACAGGCTGCACTAACGTGCGCCTGTAACGTCCCTGTGTGGAACCAGCCTAAAGGGAACAAAAAAATAAAAAAGTTCAACTTACCTGGGGCTGCAGACGTCCTGTGCCCAAGCTGGTCCTCTGGTCCCCGGCAGTGAGTTAGTTTCATTTTAGCTCATGGGCCACTGTGCATCCTCGCTCATGCCACCATACTGCGCATCTGTGCGGTGGCAGTGTGATCGAGGAAGTGCAGTGCCCACTGGCCAGAAACTAAACTAGCTCACAGCAGGGGACTGGAGGATCAGATTGTCCCGTCGCGGGCACAGGACATCTGCTGCCCCAAGTAAATTAAGGCCCGTTTCCACTATCGCGAAATTGCATGCGTTTTCTGAACGCATATTTGCGTAACCAATTCAAGTTAATTAGCCCGTTTCCACTGGTCAGGAAAACAGAGCTTTTTTTCTGTGCAGGAAACATCTGCACAGCAGAGCCATCAGAATTCGCACACTGCAAAATTTGCATACGTTTTCGCTATGCGAATTTGTGTGTTTTCGCATAAAATCAATGTAAAAGCACACAGGCACTAACATGGTTAAATTCGCATAATTACCAACATACGCGAAAACGTACATGGATTCGTAGTAAAATTTGCGTACACATCTACATGCAAATTAGTTTTCGCGTTTTCCCGCAACGAATTCACACCACACAAGTGGAAACGGGCCCTCAAACTTTTTCCCCCTCAGTTAAGGTTCCTTTGAGGCCTGAAACCCACTAGAAAGCACAAAACCGCTTTCACAATTGCTAGTGATTTGTGAAAGCAGTTTGCAAGCGATTTTGGGAGCGATTTCCCTGCTCCTATACAATGCATTAAAATTGAAACGCTCCCAAAATACTGCATGTCTTGCGATTTCCTTAATCTCAATTTCTCCAGTGGAATCTGTCCCATCCATGTACATTGGCAGGGCGTTTAGGGTAATTGCTAGTGATTGAAAGCGCTCCCTGAAAACTCAAAAAAAAAAAAAAAAAAAAAAAAAAAAAAAAACTCTAGTGGGCTCCAGGCCGGAGAGATTCTTAAGGTGGCCATACACTTATAGATTTGCAGCAGATTCGACCATCAGATTTCTGGCAGATGCCTGTCAAGTCCAATCTGACAGGAATCTATCTGATGTGTACCACACACTAGGAACAGATTTCAGAATTAAATCTATTGGAAACTGATCTAAATACATTATTGGACCATCAGATCCAACGCAACACTATAGGTGGCCATACACTGGTCGATTTGCCATCAGATTCGACCAACAGATAGATCCCTCTCTGATCAGAGAGGAATCGTATGGCCACCTTTACTGCAAACAGATTGTGAACCGATTTCAGCCTGAAACCGTTCACAATCTGTTGTGGTGGTGCTGCTGCTGCCACCCCCGCCCGCCCGCATACATTACCTGCTCCGCCGGCGCGACTCCAGTCCCCCGGTCACCGCTGCTCTGTCTGCACTCTGGTCTCCCGGTCCGGCATGCCTCACTTCTTCTAGCCCGGCAGGAAGTTTAAACAGTAGAGGGCGCTCTACTGTTTAAACTTCCTGCCGGGCTAGAAGAAGTGAGGCATGCTGGACCTGGAGACCAGAGCGCAGACAGAGCAGCGGTGACCGGGGGACTGGAGTCGCGCCGGCGGAGCAGGTAATGTATGCGGGCTCTATTGCGTCGGTCGTCGGGCACTCGAACGCCGCTAGCGATGCGCTCTTTACCCGCGGGCGATCGACGGTTATTTTCCGCACGGCGCGATCGGACGAAATGGATCGAAATTCGGCGTGTAGCGTGAACGATTGGCAGCAGATTCGATCCCAGTAATCGAATCTGCTGTCGAAACGGGCGCAAATCGGGCCAGTGTATGGCCAGCTTATGAGCCATCGATCTGCTGGCAGCAGCAGATCCACCTAGATCTTTCATCTTGTCAGATCAAATCGATCGCTATCAGCTGCAAATCGATCAAATGGGGAATTTGATAGAATCGATTTTTGATCGATTCTATAGAATCGATCGATGGCTGAAATCTACCAGTGTATGAGCCCCTTTATTCCCAGTTCCATGCAAATCTCCATGCATTTATAACCTAGTTAATATATTAGCTGTCAGCTGGTTAATTAACCAGCAGCCACTTTCAAAAGCACAGCCATTTCAAATGTGTAAATGAAGCACAACTCTAGTGATGGTAACAAACTGGCCAGCTATACTACTAACACAAAATAAAGAGATATTTATAGGAATGAACAAAACATTGACAGACAACCTATTCCCAGTACTGCCTGTTACTCAGCTAATAACATTTCTAATTTCACATGAACCACCTTACAGTCAGTCACCTTCAAGCTAACAGAACACTATTATTTTGTAGAGGAAGACAGCAATAGCAGCCTCCATATTTCGATGACAGGTTTGCATTAAAAATGCAGCAAAGGAAAAAAAACGATGCAAAGGTAGCAACAATTTACATAACTCTTTAGAACACCTGAAATGAGAGGGATAAAGAGGCTGCTATAATTATTTCCTTTTAAACAATGCAAATTACCTGGCAGTCCTGACGATCCTCTGCCTCCAATCTCTGCTGCACATAATGCAATTTCCCATCAGATAGATGAGTCAAATTGATTATTTCTGACAAGTCCAATCTGATGGCCGATCATTTTTCTGATCACTTCTCTACAAATTAGAAAATCAGATTGAATCTCTTGGAAATAATTGATTCAACCTGTCTATCTTGATGGGGAATTGCATGGTGTGTACCAGGCATAATAACTTTAGCTATAGACTCTGAACAAGCATGCAGATGAGATGTTTGACTAAAGTCTGACTGGTTTAGCCGCATGCTTGTTTCAGGTGTGCGATTCAGACATTACTGCAGCCAGAAGAGAAGCAGGACAGCCAAGCAACTGATAAAATATGGCAGCCTCCATATCCCTTATTGTTCAGGTGCACATTCAGATGTGATTTGAAAGACCACCACACACAAACCTGTGAAGTTCTGGTTTAATCCCTCGAATTCCAGTTCATGTAAATAAGAAAACAAAAACCTGTGTGAAAGCCAAATTCTTAGCTCATTTTAAATGGTTAGTAGGCTTTCTAGTGTCATTTCTTAGGCAGTGAGATGAACGTTCCTATAAGCTTACCTGTACACCAATTTGACACTCACACCACTCTTCATAGAAGAAAAAAAAAAACCGTAATTTGCAGAAAATCTTGTCTCATAT
Organism: Hyperolius riggenbachi; assembly: GCF_040937935.1. Lineage (NCBI taxonomy): Eukaryota > Metazoa > Chordata > Amphibia > Anura > Hyperoliidae > Hyperolius > Hyperolius riggenbachi. Next base: position 65,634,018 of record NC_090653.1, read on the forward strand.
TCCCATCCCTCAGAAAACAACTAATAACCCTAAACACAGCTTGTCTCCTCAAACTCGAACTTACCCAGAACTCCTCCGCCGCAATGCATGCTGGGAGAGGTTCCCTCAGCTCTAAGTAGAGGGGAAAAGCTGGCCTGGATCCTGGCTGTCCACAGAAGCACCAGATCCAAGAGCTGTGGTAAGTGCACTGTGCTGCTCTGCTTGTGATTTCACAGAATAGTACAATTTTTTTTGTTTATTTCCTTTGCTAACATGGCCAGTTCTGGGTCTAATTTTAGATAGGCCAGAGGAATACCATACTTCTCAGCTATGCTAATAAACTAGTGCAATAAGAGGCTATGGAGCACATGGAAGAGCAATCAGGAGCACCCACAAAGCTCCCAACTGTCCCTCGTTTGGAGGGACAGTCCCTCTTTGGAAGCCCTATCCCTCTTTCCTCCTCATTTGTCCCTCTTTCCTCCTCATTTGTCCCTCTTTCTATGTAACTATTTGTATTTCTCTACTAAAAATGTGTTTGACTCTAAACCTTTTTTTCCCCACCCTTTAAATTGATATATTACTAATTTTAAAATGTTAATATGAAGGAAAATGTACCAGGAATTACCAGTGTGTTTTGAATTATAAATCAACATTTTCTTATGAAATTTTTATAGTATGCGTGACTAGGGGCGTGGTGGGTTGTGATTAGGGGTGTGGCTTACATGTTCCTCTTTCTCATCTCAAAAAGTTGGGAGGTATGCACCCAGATTCCACTTCATAGGAGTCAGTGAGGAATGAATACTGGTATGGTTGCTATGCTTTTATTGCATTATACACATGGCCTTTTTCAATAGGGGCCCATTCACACAGGAGGTGGTGGTGTGCGCACCATGCCACTTAGTACCGCCTCCCAGCCGATACTGGCCAACCATCCAATTAGTTATTTAGCAAAATACACAACAATTCTGTGGTGTATTCTGAAAAATATATCCTCCTGTCAGGCACCAGCGTGACAGGTGAGTATGCAAAACTCACCACGGGCCTGGGGGTTACACTCGGGGGAGACCAGGTGGGGGTCCATTGTCCTCTGTAAATCAAGCAGTTACTGCCTTGCACCCGATTTGAGCCCTTGCAACCCATTACTCAACCCCTTGGATTGGAGGCTTATTTAGCAGGGTCCTCTTTCCTGTGTGCTCTTCTCCGTTACCATATGGACTCAGTGACTTGTCTTCTATATTTGTCCATATCTTGCAATCGGTGCACCATTGTTTATTGTTTCACTAGTTTGTGTACCATTGATTAATGCTGTAATGTCCCAATGTTATGTTGTTTAACGTTGTCTCCCCTATTTATTGTTCAGCGATGCTTAATATGTTAGCGCTTTACAAATAAAGTTTATTAATAATACATAAAAATCAAAGGCTTCCCAAATACTCCTGGAGTTCTGGGAACGTGTGACAAAAAATATGTTCTGGCGGCCAAGCTCCCGTCGGTGTGAAAGCGCGGCCTGCACTGGAGATTGAGCAGGATACACGCAGGACCTGAACTTCAACTTGTGTCACATGACATAGAGAGAAGACACAGAGGAGACCCACAGCATGAAGTAAACCACTGAACACAGGAGGACACCTGCCAGCGGGACCGGTGAGGGCTCTGCTGCTAGGGGGAGCACAGATGTGGGGAGACCCAGGCAGCCAGGCAGATGGAAGCAGCTCCACAGATCTCATGCTGAAATCGATTGAAAATCTGAATACAGGGTGTGAGCAGCCAATAGATTCCTCTCTGAGGATGGTCAATCTGGTGGCCATCTATAGGTGTATGGTCCGCTTAACTTTTCTCCCAAGAGCTCATTTTTCATCCTACAAATAACTTTTAAGCCCCTGAGGCCTTGTTCCCATAGCGGTGGATAGGAATGATGTCACTGGGATTCCTGGGTTTCCCATCATATTCAGGTTGTTCCTGGCATGTGCACCGCCAACAAATTAAACATTTCCTGATACCTCCATGTCGTCATACTTCCTGGGTTAGCTCCTCCCCCTTAACACCTATAGGACCCGTACAAAACTATAAATAAGGTCATGGCCCCTATAGCCTCATTCTCTTTTTTGTCCTCAAACACTATAGGATCCAGGGTAAAAGTAAGATATATTGTATGTATGTTATTGGTTTTTTTATTTGCAGGAAAGTCTCTTTGAGCACCTTACCCTTAAGAAGTCAGGTTTTTCTATCTTAATTCTTTTCCTGACTACGGTATATACAGAATGTCCCTTCAAAGCTACTAAATGTGCTATCATAAGGGAATTCTAGGATCATTGGCCATTTTCTGAGGCTAAATGCTTCATAGGATTCACTGTGTACCCTTTTGGGTAAATGTTTTGTTTATATACCTTTTATCCGCTGTGTGGAGTGTCTGGTGTGTGGCCTCGGTAGCTGGTCGGCATAAATGGCAGGTCGGCGTGTGGTTTCTAATCCCTGCTATCTCCTCTGCCTCGTGTGAATTCGCCGCTCGCGCTGGCGTCCGGAAATGGCTTCTGCGCATGCGCAGAACAGTCAAGGGCGCGTCAGATTAGCGGCGGCCATCTTGGGGAAGGGCAGCGTGCCCTAGGAGCGCAGGGACGCTTGTTACGCGTCTGGGGGCGGCGTATTTAAGTCAGACAGAGCCAGTAGGAGCTCTGTCTGCATAGACAACGGAGGGGTTGCGCAGCTCAACGCTGGTGTCCGGATAGAGCCTGCTATATTTTCCTGAGTCTATATAGTGCACTGGATGAGAAGCTACAAGTAAGTCAGGATTCTCATGTTGGTTTTTATGTATATATTGTAAACAAGGCAGAGTCTATTCTTCAAAAAGCATAATTGCATATATTTTGTGGTTGCTCAGATAGATGTATATTTTTATATACATGCATACTCAGTTGGTTGATTAATTAGGGGTTTTCTGTTCTGTTTGTTTCTTTCACAGTGAATCCTGCCACTGACAATGATCCACCAGGTCCATCAGGGTAAGGTTTTTATTAAAGGGGACCACATAAAAAAAAAAAAAAAAAAAAAAAAAGACAGAAATGTATAAGAGAGTCTAATAGCAATTAAATTATTGCTTTTCTCTTATAGTGCACTGGATGAGTCAAGAGGATGGTCGAAGTCTAATAGACTACGCTCCAAGTCCAGATCCAGATCCAGATCAAAGAAGCATAAGTCCAAGAAAAGCAAAAGCAAATCTTCTCGTTCGAGATCAAGATCTCGATCTAGAAGACGTTCGTCTAGATCTTCGCATCATAGACGGCGATATCGTTATTCCAGGAGTAGATCTCCTATGTACAGACAATTGCCAGAAAAAGGTCAATGCTGGGCATGTACCAAGCAGGCCATGGTAGACAAGACTGTATGTGATTCTTGCTTCAGTCAATTGGCTAGGACGCAAGAGGAAAAGACAGAGGATTTATCTGAGATTATTAGAAGAGTTGTCAGAGAGGAGGTATCTGTCCAAGATCCTGCTAGTTCTCTGCCAGAAGAGCAGGGGGATACAGAGGAGGCAGAGGACGCAGAAGTCGCTTGCTTATTCGACTTTAAACTTACAAATCCCTTTATAACAGCTGTCAAGGAGGCCCTTGAGTGGTCAGACCCTCCGGTAGAGCAGGAACAGAGTAAACAATATTATTCTCATCTGACTAAAAAAACTAACACATTCCCCATAATTAGGGAAATCAAGGAGTTAATCACTGAGGAGTGGAAGAAAATCGAGAACAAGCAACCTCAGCACAATCGATTTACTAAATTATATCCTCTCAAGGAAGAGGAACTTCCTTTTCTATATAATCCACCTACAGTTGATGCATCGCTATCCAGACTTGTAAAGCATGTGACTCTACCTAAGGAGGATGCAGCTATATTTAAAGATCCTGTTGAGAGAAGAGTCGATAATGACCTGAGGAAGTCATATCTCTTATCAGGTTCAACATGTAGGCCTGCGATTGCTCTTACATCGGTGGCCAAGGCAATCAGAGTTTGGACAAACAACATTGAGCAAGCCATAATAGCAGACGCAGATAAAAATGATATCGTATCGGCAATGGAAGACCTAAAGATCGCTGCGGACTTTGTTGGGGAGGCGTCCATGGACATACTGAGATCATCATCCCGGAATATGCTTACTTCAGTAACCGCAAAAAGGGCATTATGGCTCAAACCATGGATGGCGGACATTGCATCCAAGCAAAACTGGATAAAGATTCCATTTGATGGGTCAATGCTCTTCGGTTCTGAGATGGATAAGGCGATCTCGAGAGTGACAGGAGGAAGATCGGGATTGATACCCCAAGACAGGCCACCTAGGAAAAATTTCTCAACATTCAAGAGACCTCAAAATAATCGCTATAAGGAAGCAAGATCGTATAAGCCAGGTCGTCAGTTCAAGAGGAATTGGAAAAGCTCTCAGGCATCTCTGGCCAGATCCATCAAATCCAACATCCAGTCTTCAGGACAGGCAAAGCAGTCCTTTTGAAACAACGCCCACCCAGGTGTCTCCGGTGGGTTCAAGATTAAGAGCCTTCAGGGACATTTGGGTGGAGAAAATTCCGGACAAATGGGTGATATCCACCATATCCAAGGGTCACAGATGGAATTTCCGTCACAGACCAAGGAACAGATTTCTACTTTCCACAATTCCGAAAAGCCCTCAGAAAGCAAAGACATTCTTAGACTACATACAATGTTTGCAAACACAGAATGCAGTGACACCAGTCCCTTCTCAAGAGAAAGGCCAAGGGGTCTATTCACATTTGTTCCTGGTGCAAAAGAAAAGTGGGGGATTTCGGCCGGTGATCGACCTCAAATATCTAAACAATCTAATTGTAATACCAAGATTCAAGATGGAATCTCTCCAATCGATAATCTTAGTGGTTATGCCAAACGACCTGATGGTATCCATCGATCTGCAGGACGCATACCTCCACATACCGATTAATCAGGAATACCAGAAATATCTAAGGTTTTGTGTGAACAACATACATCTTCAGTTCTCCGCCCCGCCGGTTGGGCTTTCTACAGCTCCACGAACTTTTACAAAGATTCTGGTGGCAGCCATAGCACAGCTAAGATTGAAGGGGATAAGAGTCTACCATTATCTCGACGATATCCTAATCCTGGCAGATACAGTGGAGAAACTCGAGTCTCACAAGAATCAGACAATACAATTCCTAACCGACTTGGGATGGATCATCAACTGGCAGAAGAGCCAATTAATACCCGCCAAGGAAATAGTTTACCTAGGAGCATTGTTCAACACTCACCAGCAAACAGTGTCACTTCCACAGGAGAAGATATGGAAGTTCAAGAAGGTAATAGGTCATATTCTTCAATACTCAACCTTCTCGGCCAGGCAATGTCTTCAGGTCCTGGGGATGATGTCGTCCACTTTACCGATGATCAAGTGGTCGAGGTGGCACATGAGACCTTTTCAGATGAACTTTCTCTCACAATGGAACCAAGCGTCCATGAACCAGAAAATAAGGATCTCGATGACATGCAGGCTTTCGCTAGTATGGTGGACAAAGACCAAGAATTTGAGTCAGGGTCACTCTTTAAGCACGTATTCATGGATCACGATTACGTCGGATGCAAGCCAGATCGGATGGGGAGCACATTGTGGTCAGAACTGGATCCAGGGGACATGGCCCCGGATGGAAAGAAGGATTGTTTCCAATGTGTTAGAGCTCAGAGCTGTTGTCAAGGCAGTCTATGCATTTGCTCAGAAGATAAAGGGATATGCCCTATGCATACAATCAGACAACCGGGCAACGGTGGCCTATATACAGAAGCAGGGAGGAACAAGGAGTGTCACGTTATTGACGGAACTGGCGCCACTGATGTCATGGGCGGAGGAGAACCTACTGGCAATCAAAGCAGTTTACTTGCCTGGGAAGATGAACATTCAAGCGGACCTGCTGTCCAGGAGACGTTTAGACAACAACGAATGGCAGCTAAACAGGAATGTATTCAAGCACATAATTCAAAATGGGGGCTGCCTCAGGTGGATCTCTTTTCATCACACCTCAACAATCAATTGCCTATATTCTTCTCGAGACATCAGGTTCCGAACACGAGAGGAGTGGATGCACTGGCAATTCCATGGCAGTCACTGAGGGTATATGCATTCCCTCCGGTTCCACTACTGCTGAGGTTTCTGAAGAAACTACAAACAGAGAATGTGGTAGCAATAGTAATTGCTCCTTTCTGGCCGAAGAGGCCCTGGTTCCCTCTGCTGATCAGCATGTCAACATGTTCCCCAATCAGGTTACCAGCATCACCAGATCTGTTGTCTCAGAACGGTCTCTTCCACCAGAATCCAGAGATTCTTGCGCTATCGGCCTGGAAGTTGAGAGGAGGATTCTGTTAAATGTGGGGTTTTCATCAGCTGTTGTGGAAACTCTGCTACAGGCAAGGAAGACCTCAACTAACAAATCTTATCACAGAATATGGAAGAAATTCATCGATTTCTCTACAAGTAGGGGTGTAGATTTTTCTTTCACCATCAGTTCCTCACATCCTGGACTTTATGCAAACAGGTGTCGACTTAGGTCTCGGAGTCAGTACCCTTAGGGGTCAGGTATCGGCAATATCAGCTCTGATAGGGCAGAGATTATCATCAGATAGATTAGTCCAGCAGTTCTTTCAGGCAATGTTGAAAATCAGACCTCCTGTAAAGAAAATCATGCCATCTTGGGATCTCCCTCTAGTGTTGGAGTATCTTTCTTCATCAACATTTGAACCAATTCATTCATGTTCAATCTGGAATTTAACATTGAAAGCTACTTTTCTGGTGGCAATTTCTTTGGGCAGAAGAGTGTCAGAAATTCAGGCTTTGGGAGTTCTTGATCCCCATATTGTATTTTTTCCTGACAGAGTGGTTCTCAGACCGGTACTAAGTTTCCTTCCCAAGGTAGTATCAGTCAAACATCTAAACCAGGAATGGACGTTACCATCATTCCCTGCAGAGGAGGGTCAGCCTGATGGGCATCCATTAGACATTTCTAGGGTTCTGAAACAATACATCCTATCTCCTCAGTCATTTAGAAAATCTAATCACTTATTCGTCTGTCCCTCAGGTCCCAGAAAGGGCAAGGAGGTGACGGCAAGGACTATTGCCACTTGGATTGTTAGATTAATCAGGGCTGCTTATAGAAAGAAAGGGTCATTGGATATGCCTTGTACTTCAGCCCATTCAACCAGGAGTGTCTCAGCATCATGGGCAGCATCTGCGGGAGTTTCCCTCTCTACAATCTGTAAAGCAGCAAATTGGTCTTCACCAAATACATTTATTAAACATTATTGTATTGATCCTTCTTTGTTGACGACTGTGAATTTTGGAAAGAAAGTTTTTTTGTCTGCTGTTGATAAATACGTTTTTGCATTATACCCACCCGTCTGGTTTTTATTTGTGGATGCTAGTTATATCCCAGGAAGTATGATGACATGGAGGTATCAGGAAAGCAGAAAATTTGTACTTACCTCGGTAATTTTCCTTTCCTGATATAACTCCATGTCGGCATACGACCCACCCATATTGCTCAGTAAGTGTTTGAGTACTATTTACAAGAATGAGGCTATAGGGGCCATGACCTTATTTATAGTTTTGTACGGGTCCTATAGGGGTTAAGGGGGAGGAGCTAACCCAGGAAGTATGCCGACATGGAGTTATATCAGGAAAGGAAAATTACCGAGGTAAGTACAAATTTTCTACTTTATGTCGCCCATTGACTTGCATGCATCGCTGCCGAGTTCCAATGGTAACACGCTGTTGACTTTGAGAACTTCCGGTGCAATGCGACGCGGTAAGTGTGCTAGGCCCCATTGCCTTGCATTGTTGTTACCCTGCGGTAAAACGGGTAACACAACGCACACTTGCAAGGCAAATATAAAAGGAGCTTAAATCAAGAGCTTTGTGAATCATACTTATTTTTTTCCACACCTAAAATGAAATAATCAATTCTGTGGACCGACATCCACTTAGACCTTGTTCACATCATAAATCGCAATCGCTGCAGTGTTCTCCCCAGGCTCTTTTAGCCGGGTGGTCCACCCGGCTAGATTTGGTGACCACCCGGCTGTCATCAGCTCACCTTCTCACCTCCTCCTATGCTGTAAGCAGAGTTGCCCTGCATTTTCATCTCGACCCACCCGGCTACTTTTTCATGCCACCCGGCTACTATTCAATGCCACCCGGCTGGAAAAAAATTCTGGGGAGAACACTGCGCTGACGCCAGTGTTTTGATTTTGTGGACGATTTATTTATTCATTCATTGTCGCTTACCTGCGCGTTAGTGATTTTTAGTAAAGCGCTTTTCTATGTGCTTTTGCAGAGCGATTCTTTTTTTTTTTTTTTTTTTTTCACTTCTTGACGTTAGTTACCTTTACCTTCCATTATAGGTAAATCGCCCTAAAAATGGTAGTCAGTGCTTTGGTGAATAGATCAGAATTGAACCGCTCAGCTGTGAACTCTCTCATAGGGAATCTTTGCACAAGCGCTTTTAGGGCGATTTTGAAAATCCCCAGCGCCCTAGGTGTGAGCAAGCCCAAAAAGTGCATGTACACATCCAATTTTGATTGGATCACTAATCACTGCCGAGTTTTCCCACCTCCTGTGAAGTATAAAGGCTAATGCTGGGAATACATGATGAGATTTTTCAGCAGATTTACTGTCCGATCATTTTTCTGATCGATTACCATTCACTTATATGAGAAATCGATCAGAAAAACTATTGAAAATCAGATCAGACATGTCGGAAATTATCTATTGAACCATCTATCTGCCAAAAAATCTCATGGTGTGTTCCCAGCATTACAGACTTTGAATACTATGGACAGCTCATGCAGGCAAGATCTCATACTACATTGCAGTGGTAAAATTGGCCAGTCAGAATTGGATTAGTGTACCAGGCTTTAGCACAGTGTTTATTCAGCACATCAAGTGATTGATCCATTTTACCATCTCCCATGTAGTATAAGGCTGGTTTCACAGTGGGACTTTAAAGTCCCACGTTACAGCAGCCAGTTATGCAGCCTAACTCACAGCACTGTAAAATCAATGTGCTGTTCACAGTGCACACGTTGCGTTACATAGTAACGCAGCACGTTTAAACAAAGTGCTGCATGCTGTACGTTATACTGGGCTAAGCCACGTTAGACTGTTTGCACATGCTCAGTAATGTTGGATGAGGAGGTCTCCCCTCCTCCTAGGTGGCCAGCCACATGGCTAAATAATATTCACTGCACTGCAGAGACTCATGGTAGGACTGTAGTGTTGTCCGGATCATGAACGGATCATTTATTTGATCCGGATCTTTTTTGTGAGTCGAATCATCATGATCATCACAATGAAAGATTCGCTTCACAGGTTGTCTGTCTGGAAGAAACAAGAACATACAGAATGTACAGTGTAGGGAAAGTCCTGTCCTGCTAGTCATTTCACCCAGGCTGCTTCCCTAGTAAAATGATTCGGTTCAAAGATCCGGATTTTTTCAATGATCCGATTCAAATGATCCGAATCCTTAAAAGGATCCGGACTTCCTATGACTAACCTGGAGCGGCTGCTTTGAGAGCTGCATAACGCAGCTCAATCTGACGTCCAACTTCAACACCACCATGCGTTGCGTTAGGGGCACGTTATGCGACCTTAACGTCCCCTAAAATGCAATGTCTTGATGGGAAAGTAGCCTAAGGGTCAACAGATTTTAAATTAGATTGTGCAGGTAAACCCTCATACTACATGGAGGTGGTAAAATTAGTCAGTGATTGGCCAATCAATATCGACAGTGTGTACCAGGCTAAAGAAGTTCAAAGTAACGTTTCCCAGAGGTGACCTGCAGGAATCTGAAGCTCACCACCGGTTTCTCCCTACAGTTTTGTCGTGGAACTATTGATGGTCTGCCAAATTCTTTTCATTATGTAAGAAAGACTAGTGCGCCTTCTTCTGAGAGCTTACGGCTGGAGCTGTGCTGGGAACCTCTTCAGACAGGCAGTAGAACGCTGCAGGTTTCGTAAGTTTCTGGTTAGCCTTGCTATGAGGTCTCTCCGCTCTCTGTCACCGCTGTTAGTGACACACTTTACAGACAGTTCCTCTTTATGTGACTGCACTAAAAAGAGACACTCCCCTGTCACTCAGTGTCACCCATCACTTCTCTGCCTGATGACACCAGGGGGGGCGTCTGTACAGGAGGAACTGTAGATAGGGGGACTCTGAAGACCCCAGGAAACGGCCCCTGCTTCAGCTCTCCGGACTTCTCTGCAACATGAATCGCAAGGACAGCAAGAGGTGAGTCTGAGAGCTCCAGCTTGGGGGAGACACAAGGAACGTTGGGGTCTCTGTCCTGTCTAGGCTATTCAGCTGCTTCTGGGGCTTGGCATTACGTTACAGTGGTGTGTCTGAAATGTGGGACTTTGAAGGTAGATATCAAAGCCTTTGCATAAACAACTCCGCCAGATAAAAGACACCAGTTCCTGATTTTTGTCTCGTTTCTATTTTTTTGTATCATGGAGTAGTGTAGCTTGTAGAGCTAGCTGACTAATTCTGAAAGAGAAAGGCAGATCATGTGTGATGTCTACGGGTATAGAAAGAGCTATATGCACGTCTATAGCACATAATCCATAGACCAGTTGATGTTGTACCTTTTTTAAAAGTCCTGCGCATATTTTGAAGGGTGTCCGTCACCAAGGAAAACAGATGCTTGGATCCCCTGCAGCTTCCTGTTGAGATAAAACCTGCTAGGTTCCCCAAAGTTTAATTTTTTTTTTTTGTAATAGCATAGTGGACTTCAAAAGTAAGTGTTTTCAGGGTCTGTCAGTGGTTCTTGTTATTTAGTATTTATATAGCTCTGACATTCTTTACAGAATATGTTTATATAGTCTTGTCACTAACCCTCTCTCAGAAGAGCTCACAATCTATTTCCTACCATAGTCATATGTCCAATGTAGCCTAGGGCCAATTTTAAAGCGATTAGCCAATTATCTTATCGGTTGGGGATATGGGAGGAAACCAGAGTGCCCCGACGAAACCATTGCAGACACGGGGAAAACATACCATCTCCATGCAGTTAGTGCCCTGGCTGGGATTTAAACCAGGGAAGCATTGATGCAAGCCGAGAGTATAATAATCCAATACACCACCGTGCTGATTGTACAGTATGCTACTGTGATGTCCAGGCCATACACATTATTCCCTGGTAAGACCTGGAGCCCTCTATGAGCGCTTTTCTAAGCCTTTTCTAAGCACTTGTGATCTGAAAAGCTCTTGCTAATGTAATGCTGTGTGTGAGATCCCACTTGAGGGATGTGATTTTAAAAAAATGTACCCATAGCAGTACATTAGCAAGAGCCTTTTTAAGCGCAACTAGTGGGTCCCAGGCCTAATTCTGTCTCATCAGCATGAATTTTTGACAGGAGTCGTCCCTCTGTTTTCCTGCAGCAGTCCCTAAACTTAGCTAAACTCTACCTAAACTTAGCTAAAGCCTGCACATCACTCTGGGAGTAAATGATTAATGCCCCCCCCCCCCCCCCCCCTTCTAAAACTAGCAGAACGCCTTCACTCCCAAATGATTCCTTCATACAGAGTTTAGTGTAACCTTCTGCACCCTTCCTGCTTCTGTAGGAGTGGATAGTCACTGTCCTATGATTCTGAGCCAGAGGAAGCAGAGTGGTCATGTGACCAATTTTAGATTTAAAGTGAAGTTCCACCTTTTTATTTAAGCCTGCAGTGAGAGTGATATGGAGGCTTCCATTCCTGTCTCAAAAATGCAGCTTGTCATGCTTGCAGGGCAAGTTTCTGCCTTCTAATTGATTCTAGTTATGTGGAAGAAAGTTTGCTAACATGGAAGGAAGGGACCCCAGTTATGCTGGGAATACACAATGCGTTTTTGCGGTCAATTTACCATTCGATCGTGTTTCGATTCGATTTCCCGCTCTATTCTATTGACTTTTGTTATCAATTTCCATTCACTTCTATCAGAAGTCAGGCAGTAAAACCATCGAAAGTGAGATTGAACATGTCGCAAATTATCTTTCCGACCATCTATCTGGCTCAAAAGCGCATCGTGTGTTCCCAGCACTAGGAAAGCAACCCAGTCTCTCAGAGCCAGCGGACGCCTTATCAGTTACCTGCTATCTCGTTAAGAGTCTTGTATTAGCTAAATTAATGTCTCTTCCTGGTTCAGTGCAATTAGGGCTCAAACACACTATAATCGCTTTTCTGAGCATTTTCAATTGCTGAGCGCTTCTAAAAAATCGCTCCCATTCACTTGTAGTAAAATCGTGTAAAAATCGCAGCGATTGGGGAAAAATCGCGGACTTATAAAAATATCCGCAAACGCTGTGATTTTTCACGCAATTTTACCACGATTTTAATGCAAGTGAATGGGAGTGATTTTTTTTTTTTTTCGCTCAGAAAGCGCTCAGCAATCAAACGCTCAGAAAAGCACTTATAGTGTGTCTGAGCCCTTCTACAGGTAGGCAGTACAAAGGATATCTGCACTGCACCACTAAGGCCACACATGTAGATAGTGCTCAGTCAAGGTATGGTATTTCTCCCCATTCACTGACCTCCCGGCAAGGTTACCGAAAGATTCAGAGTGCTGGATCGGCCAAGCACAGGCTGAGGTCATTGCTCTCCTCCCTACATGTACATTTAAAAATGGCCCCCCGGAAATAAGGGTGTTGGAGATAGCTGCAAGTAAAATATTGGTATAATTACTAATATTGTATTACTATAGTAATTTTTTTTACCGCTATTTTACTATGATCTAACCTTTACCTAACATCAGCCCTTACTCTCTATGCCTACCACTAACTGATACCCTCCGGGGCTGCCTCACTCTAAAACTCCCCTGGTTATGCCTAAGAACCCCTCTGGTGGTGCCTAACACTAAGGACCCCCTCCCCCAGGTAGTGCACAGCACTAAGCCCCCCCCCCCCCCCCCCAGGTAGTTTCCAACACTAAGGACCCCCCCCCCCCCAGGTAGTGCCCAACACTAAGGACCCCCCCCCCCCAGGTAGTGCACTAAGGACAACCATCTGGTTGTGCCTAACACTAAGGACCCCCCCAGGTAGTGCACAGCACTAAGGACCCATCCCAGGTAGTGCACAGCACTAAGGACCACCACCTGGTTGTGCCTAGCACTAAGGACCCCACTCCCCCCGGTAGTGCCCAACACTAAGGACCCTCCCAGGTAGTGCCCAACACTAAGGACCCTCCCAGGTAGTGCCCAACACTAAGGACCCTCCCAGGTAGTGCCCAACACTAAGGACCCTCCCAGGTAGTGCCCAACACTAAGGACCCTCCCAGGTAGTGCCCAACACTAAGGACCCTCCCAGGTAGTGCCCAACACTAAGGACCCTCCCAGGTAGTGCCCAACACTAAGGACCCCCCCAGGTAGTGCCCAACACTAAGGACCACCACCTCGTTGTGACTGACACCAAGGACCCTCCCAGGTAGTGCCTGACACTAAGGAACCCCACCTGGTTGTGCCTAACATTAAAACTCCCCTGGTGGTGCCTAACCTTAAATTCTCCCCCAAGCTTTATACTAAGGGCCCCCCGCCAGTATCTATCCCTAAAGTCCTGCCGCCATAATTGGCAACCCTAATATCTGGGATTACCGCTATTGTGGGCTCCTGATAAAATTGCGGGCGCTGGGGTCACCCATTATGCAAATTGCAGGCTCAAAGCAGGGCACACAGTTGTTTAAATTGTGGGCATTTTTCCGCATACGGGGAAATGCACACTACTGCACATTTTATTAAAGTCTATTGGTCACTATAGAATTGGGAAATTTTTGCATACGTTCACATTTCAGTTGGACGTTTTTTACTGCTTTTTTCAGATTTTTGCTTCTTTACACTTATCTCGCCAGTGTGATTATATTGTATTTTGCTGCAAATGAAAAATCATACGTGAATTAGATACAATCCCAGGGCGCCAGAAAAATGAAAAACTGCCCATGATATTGCAGGGACAATTGTGCGCCCTGCCTAACCACCTGAATAGCAAAAATATTCCTCTGTTTCTCCAACCTGTGTAGAGAAATACAGTAACCTGAACGTCATTAAGAAGTTATACAAAAAGTAGCACTGAAAGTATGTAACAATTGTGAGGTAAAAGTATAAACTCCCAGCTTTAAAGTACACCTGAACTGAGAGGGATATGGCGGCTGCCATATTTAGTTCAATCCAATCCAATCCAAAAAAGCTTTGACAGGACCAAATACATTTAGCATTGCCAAAGCTAAACAAAAGGGGGGGGTTGTGGGAATAAGGGAAGGATATAGGGGGTTGGGGTATATAGTCTGTCCATAGGGGTGTGAAGGATGTAAGGGACAGTATGGGGGGCTGGGATATACAGTCCATAGGGGCGTATTATGGGTATACAGTCCATGTGGTATCATGTTCATCTCAGTTGGTGGCAGGCCGTGACATATCGGGCAGCTATTTGCACGGTTGTTTCCTCTTCCCCCAGTAGGATGTGGAGTTTCCTCACCTCATCTGTGGAGGTGAAATCCTGGATGTGGTCGGAGAGTCTCTGGAAGTGGACAGTCCTCACAGTTGCAGATTTGCTGCAGTGTAGCAGGAAGTGGGCCTCTTCCTCCAAGAGCCCCTGGTGACATTGTCTGCAAAGTCTCTCCTCCTGGGGCTTCCATGTCTGTCTGTGCCGCCCTGTCTCTATCTCCAGGCTGTGGGCACTTAGATGGTACAGGCTCGCGGTCTGTCTGTCTTTGTGGTGGTGTAGCCTCATTTTTAACTATTCGTCTTTACTGGTTTTAGACCGCGCTGATTGACATTACGCCCGGTTTGGCAGCTGTTATCCCTGCCGGGGTGTAGATTTCAATCAGTCAAGCCAGACAGGTGCGCCGCTCTTGCTGGATGCTCTGCTGTAATGTAGCTGCAGCCTGCTTGTTTTGTTGTCATTCTTGATTTGCTGTCATTATGACAGCAGAGCTCCAGCCGCCTGTCAGGAGCAAATTTCATTGGCTTCTTACCCCATGATCACTTTGCCAATCACAGTGATTGTTATTTACTGATAGAGAAAGGATGGATCTGGTTCTCCAGGGGCCAAAACTGCTCTGTCCCGAAGTGGTTAAACAATACCAGTTGCCTGGCAGTCCTGCTGATATCTTTGGGTACAGTAGTGGCTGAATCGCACACCTGAAACAAGCATGCAAGCTAAAGTCTCCTGATATACATGCTTTTTTAGTGTCTATGGCTAAAGATATTAGAGGCAGAGGATCAGAAATGCAGCCAGGCAATGTACATTTCACCTGTGTGACTGGTGTACTGCAGTAATCGCCCTCCTAAAAGTGACTGAACGATTGATTGAGAAGTTGTTTCATGATCCGATGCAAGCAATTATTTTATTCAAAAATGAAAGGACACCTAAAACGAGAGGGACATGGAGGCTGAAATATTTATTTCCTTTTAAGCAATACCAGTTGCCTGCATCTGCTTCTGATCCTCAGCCTCTAATACTTTTAGCCATTGCCCCTGAACAAGCATGCAGCAGATCAGATTTTCTGACACTATTGTCAGATCTGACAAGATTAACTGCATGCTTGTTTCTGGTGTGAATCAGAAATTACTGCAGCCAAATAGATCAGCAGGGCTGCCAGGCAACTGGTATTGTTTAACAGGAAATACATATGGCAGCCTCTCTATCACTCTCACCTCAGGTTCCCTTTAAGCAGGTTATTGGTCTACAGTTGAATTCCAAGTGTGGAATTAGACT